>NW_020955768.1:0-103618 GCF_003031625.1 Empidonax traillii | reverse complement strand
GAACCAGGACTGTGTTACTGACCCCTGATCAGGATAAAGGCAATTAATAACAAATATAAAATGGGATTAGAGAAGTTAGTCAGCTAAGTGATCCACCAGGAAGGAATAAAATGTGGGTTTGGATACAATAAAGGGTCTCCTGGCCCAAGCAGTGCTGGAAGCACGAGAAGGGCTGCTGCTCTGGGTTTGGTGGGCAACAGTGCACAGAACCTGCTTCACAAGGTGTTTGTGGGAGAGCTGTTCTCTGCTAGTGACCACAAAACAACCTTTAATGCTGTAGTGGGAGAGAGCACACCAAATAAATCCAGCCTGGGGCTCTACGGTTTCAAGAAAGGGAACTATGAAAAAAATAAGGTGATTAGTCAATAACAACAAACCCAAAAGGAGCAGGCAGAAAGCAAGGAGCCTGCAAGCAGTCTGGCGGCGATTAAAAAAGGCTCCATTAAAGCCCAAGTGAAACATGTGCCACAACTCAAAGAGAGCTGAGAGGTCCTAAAAAACACCCTGCCTGACTTGCTGCTAAGGTTAAGGAGGTATCACAGGGAGAAGGTCAGTGTTTTAAAAGTGAAAAGGTTTCCCACTCGAGGAGAAAAGGAAAACCCATAAAATATAGCAAGTAAAGTGTAGACAGAAAAGAGAGCTAAAAAAGAGCATGAAGAAATTGCAAATATCTTACAAGTATTTTTTGAAACTATTTCTTTAAATATATCAGGATAAAGCAGCTGTCTAGGGAGCCATTGCTCAGTACAGAGGTGCAACAGGGTGCCAAGGATAAGGCATGATGAGGCAGCTTGGGCAGGATCGTGTCGGTCTTCACCACTGCAGGTATTTGGAAGAACCTCAGGCCCAGCAAGTGAGGGGAACTGGATCAGTGTGACTTCACAAATGGCTGCTGTGCCAGAGGGCTGGCAGGTTGTTAATGTAGTTCCCACATAAAAACCAAGCTCTGGAAGGGGACCCTGGGAGCTGCAGGGGTGAGTGTCACCTCTGTCCCTGCTGCGCTGATGGGGTCTGCAGGCAGACAGGCAGCTGGGGAAGAGCCAGCAGACAAGGATGCTGAAAAGGGAAAGCTCGCCTTGCCAGCATGTGCTGGGACTCCAGGAGTGTATCAAGTGTTCACACGGATGGGGAGGACCCAACAGACAGAACAGATGGACGTTCTCAAAAAGATTTTGCCAGAATTACTTTAAAAACATTTACATTGCCGTGGGATTGGAGCAATGGCTCTTTTATGGATTGGAATCTCTTAAAGGATGTTCCTGTCTTGCAGGTAGCAAAGGGCAGGGTTTAACAGATAGCTTTGGATGATAAATGGGATTCAGCAACTGGGTTGCCCCAGAATCTCTGTTGGGTCTGGTTTTATTCAGCAGCATCAGCTGTTATGTTGGCAAGGGAACAGACAAAATCTCCAGGTTTGTGGATGACACTGAGCTCTTTTAGGAACTAAAACATTTTGCCACTGACAAAGGGCTCCATAAAACCCTGGCAAAAAGAAGGGTGTGGGCAAATAGGGCAGCAGGGAGGGATGTGATAGGGAATGCTGCAGGCTGGTGCCAGAGCTCCTGGAGGGCTGGCTGGGGTCAGCATGGATGGGAGGAGTGCTCAGCTGGGTGAGCTGGTTCCCTCCATCATCGTCATCTAACTGGACAAATGTGTCCCCACTCCAAATGTGGGACCCATTGACATAGCAACAGGCTGTTTCTCTTTCCCTTTCCCCCGAGGCTGAGACCTCATAAGACTGGAGGATACAAAAATGCTTGAGGCAGTGATAAATCTTCTTTAGTGGGCCTTTATTTCCTTTTCTTTCACAATATTTTCTTTAGTTTCCTAGCCAAATTTTTTCTAAGGAAAGATTTCTGACTTCCTTTGAGCCACAGCTCAACATCTGTCCACATTGGGGGCTGAAGTAATACACTGTTAAGGGGTTTTGATGTCAAGCCCAAAACCCCACCAGGGATTTATGCGGCTCTCCCCTTTCCTCCCTCCTCCTCCTCCTCTTCAAACAGCCTTTCATTTGCTCTCACTAATTGTGCTGTCATGCCTTTCTCTTTCCCCCGGTTGTGCAGACAGCCTTTCATGCAGACAGGTTTCGGTGACAGATGCCTGTGCCATGAGCTTCCCGAGGAGGAGGGTTGTGCTCCGAGCGCGCGCATCGCCCGGACGCGCCGGGCCCCGCTGAAGTGATCCAGGCACACATCCAGCCCTGGGAAGGATTAGGCAGTGGCTCCCCTGCCTCCCCCCCCACCCCGAATTGCTGCTGGATAATCAGTGCTGCTCAGGGGGGGAGCCCCACCAGGCCCAGCCCACCCACAGACGCCGCTTGCTCCTCGGAGTGGGCAGGAAAAAATTAGCAGAGCATCTCCTGGAAAAGGGAGGAGGAGAGTCTTCGGGAGGGTTCGGGCTGGGCAGAAGGACTCTGCAAAGCCTGGTGTCCCAGGGGAGGTGTGAAAAGTAAGTACAAACCTTGGCTTGTCATTGCTGGTCCAGAGTGACTTCAGGAACCAGCTTGTACACAGGTGATGTAAAGTTTGAGTGGCAGCACGTACCATCCTTGAGCCCTTGATCTCCAGCTGTGGTAACATGATCTAAGCGATGGACTGAACACAGAGGAAGGTGTGAGTCCCTGCTGCAAATATTCCCACAACTCAGCAGAGAAATGTGGGATATGAATCCATATCCCTCTCGTGCATGTGAAGGCAGCGAGCTCAAGGACTGGATCCTGCTTAGTCTCTGGTCGGGGGGATACAGAGCTGGATGAAAGGAACCAGAGTGCATGAAATACGATAACTGGAAAAAACACAAACCAGAAGATGGGCTGTTTAATGCACTGCAGATCCAGCAGAACAACCAGAGCTGAACAAAAACCAGTGCTCGTGTGGGAACGAAGATACCAGCTCAGCCCAGGGAGAACCTGGAGGGAGATGGGTGTGTTGAGCTGTGTTTTGTTAGCTTGTGTGTCTCCAGGCACTGCGTGGATCAGACCTGAGCCTAAAACGTGGGGGCTGCTTCCTCCTTCCACTGCATCTCTCCTCTCCAAAGTGCTGCTTCCAGCATGAGCACCTCCAGCTCCCCAGGTCTGGTATCCCTTGTTCCTCCTGCTCTACCTGGCCTTCTTCCTACTGCTCCTACCTCTGGCCCAGCTCCCCCAGCCCTGAGCTCTAAGAACTCGAGAAGCAGAGGGAAGAAGGAGAGTTGCTGTCACTTTTAGTCCTAGGAGTAAAGCAGGGACAGAAAGAAGGTCTCCCTCAACCACCTGGGTGCTGATGGTTTGCAGAATGAGTTGCTCTGACAGGTCACCCACCCAGAAGAGCTTGTTGTCTGTATGGAGACAAGATACCTTGGGCTGGGCTGGAGTGAGACCTCAGCACTGAGCAACACAGAGACCACTGCTTGGCTCCTGGACCCACCAGGTCAAGTTCAGTTTCTGCTTAATCAGGAATCACGTCATTACATTTACTGGGGAGTTTTTCCAGTTGTCTGGAAAATCCTGGCACCACACCCATGACAGTGCCTGTGCTCACTGACACCTCTTGAGGGTAACAACCCCCCTTTTGTTCCCACTCAAACTCACAGCTGAGTGCTGGTGCACGATGTGACCTCCAGCAGCAACACAAATAAAAAATGTCAGTACTACGACTATTAATAGTGTTTCTATTCCTGCTGCCACTACGATGGCTTTTGCTACTATTAATAATAATATTTACATATGCAAAACCACAGATGCAAAACAGATGGTTTGGTTGGGACCTCCGAAAGAAACTCGTCTCTGCCACACATATTTATGACAAAGACGGAGGGTTAACCACACAGAGTGCCATATAGAGAACAAATAGATGGGGAAAAAGAATGAAATAATTCCTTCCATATTCCTAACAGAAGCCAAAACTTATCCATTCCTTCTCTCTGCTTCTCTCCTTTCCAGCATTTGAGACTTTTCCAATACCAGGCCAGGGATGGTTTCCATATTTGTTCAGACTTGTCTAGTTTTATTTTCCAGTGCAGCTATTTTTTTTCAGATGCAGCTTCTCCTGATGGATGGAAAATACAAAAGGAATCGCTCATCTGCTCCCTGCAAGCCTTTTCCTGACCGCTGGGAAGCCCAGGCACTATTCCAGGCCTGGAGTAAACCTTGCCTTGTGGAGAAAACTTGATCCTCGTTTGCTGAGTTCACACGTCTGGGAATAATTTAGGCTAAGGGGAAAAGTAAAAGTGAGAAAGACAATTACTATCCCTGAGCCCACCTCACTCCCTCTGCCTGGGAGAACAGCCACATCTCCACAGCTGGCCAGTGCTGGAAAGCAAGAGAGTGGCAGCTCAGGGCAGGGCAAGAGTTTTGGCAGTTTCATTCAAAGTTTTTTGGCAGAAACAGAAAAAAGCAGAGTCTGCCAGCATCGTGGCATCCCCCCTGCTTTCAGCAGTGGCAGCTGTAGGGCTCAGGGACACAGCCAGAGCAGGGACTAGAGGGGCTTGGCTTGGATGGCCAACTTGCTCTTTGCTTCTGGTTTTCCCAGCAGGATGAGGAGCAGAAGAACGAGGCTGACACAAGTATCTCTCTTGAATGTATTGATAAGTAGCTTTGAACTGGGATTATGCAGAGCCCCAATGGCTTCCCCCTGCTTCTGCTTTGGTCTCTTGTCCATGTACTTAGGGTTGTGTGAACACCAGACACTCCCCTGCATCCACGGGGGTCATGTTTGTGGTCAGTGGGACTCCCCAGTCCTTTTCTGCTGACAAACACCCTCAGGGATACCCTGATATCCCTGAGCAGCCCCAGACCTGGCTGCTCCTTCCATGAGCAGGAGGAGGAGGAGGAGGAAGGGCGGATATGCTCTGCAACAACACAGCAATGCTTAAACAGAGAAGGCCACCAGACAGAACAGTAACGAGAACAGCGCAGTGTCCCTGAGCTCTAATGAGTAATAAAGTGCCCCACAAACCAAAGAGCCCCCAAGTGCTACCGAGGACTAAGTAGTCCCTGAATACTCACATCTCTCTCAGGTCAAATTCCACTCTTTAAACCAATCCCCATTACGTTTTACACATCGGGCTGTAGAAGGCCTCGGAGGGGCTGTTAGACTCTATTGTAGAGGAATAAAGCAAGTGTCAAAAAGGCTTTTAATGCCCAGTTAAAAATGGCCAAAATACAGTCTGCAGTTACCTGATAAGCTGCAAGGTCTCTGCTGGGAGAAGTATTTTGGTTTTGCAATTGCCTCAACCTCTGCACACTTGCAAGAGGACGGCCTTTGCTCTGAACTAAAGCTTTGTCAAGTATGTTAAAACATTATTAAAAGCCTGGCTTTTGTTCCATGAAGACTTTTAATGCTTGCTGGTTTGGCTTTGGATTTTTTTCTCTATAATGTTTATGACCAGTAATTATTGGAGATTCCAGATTGCTGCTGCCTCTGTGGGCTTTGCAGGATCCGTACTTTTCCCAGCAGAGTGGCTGTCCCGTCACTGCCATCCCCTCTGTGCTGGTGTGGGAACCATTAACATCTCCAGAGATGCATAACAGGGCAGTGCCAGAGCCAGGGGACACCACCTGAGTCCCATGTCCGTGGACTCTGCTCCTCGCACGAGAAAAAAAAAATCACAGTCCTCTCTTAGCACAGATTACCTTCTTTATAGGGAAACTGGGGAGATTGCACCCACTTACTGGTTCAATTAACCTTTTCATTAACAGCTACCTAATGCCTACAGACTGTTCCTTGATGACCATGCTGGTACCTTTTATGTGGGTATTTGGACATCAAAAATTTGGATATTTGAACAGCCAGACTTTTTTTTTTTTCAAAGCAGATCTGTAATTCATCCAAAGCATCAGTCTCAGAATGTCAACAGACAAGAGCTGCCAAGGGGTGTTTCCTACCCTCTCATGTTGTTCCTCTGCACTGTAAGGGCTCTTCAGGGTGGACCAGCCCCATGGTGCTGTTTTGCTGCCGTGGCTGTGCTTTGGGAAGGGGGTTTGCAAGTAGCCAGAGAGGCCAACACACAAAATTAATGACATTTGAAGTTCAGTGCAAGTCTTGACTGTCAGGAATGCGGCATTAAAAACAAAACTTAAAGCTTCCATATTGCAAAAACCTATTAACTGCTTTACCGTTTTTGCGGTCGTGCCAGCTCAGTCATCCTGCAGCTTTTACCAAGGCATGACAGCTCATTTGTTTAGCTTGGGCCAGGCTTAAAGTTCTGATGAAGCCTAATCTTGTGACCTGTATTTGTTTTGGCCGGGGATGCTTTTTTTGCACAGACGACTTCCTATCCTCCCTAATCTTTCCCGCAGGAAAGGAGCTGGGAGTTACGAGTCAGGGGAGGAAGGCAAAGCCAACCAGACATGCAGCAAGAGAGAAACAAGCAGTGCACATGCTGGTGAAGTGGGCCAGGTTCAGAGACCCTGTCTGTTAAGGGAAGGAATTAAAGGGGGAGTCAGCACCTCCGCTGTCATCGTTTGAGATGCGTCAAATCCATCAGCGTTTCCCTGGAATTTTACCCATCTGGAAACATGGCTGCCTGCAACTGCAAAAGCTTCCCTGCTGAAGGATGGAAGTGCCTCTTCTTGGCTCGAACTCGTCAAACCCTCCACTGAAAGAGAGAAGGATTTTGTGGGTACAAACCCCCAGCAGTCCCAGGGGATGTGTCACAGGTTCCTCGTGGCTGCCAGTGCCCCACGGAGCAAGCTGGCTCTCAGCAAAGCTCCCATGGAAGGAGCTGCTGCCTCCTAAGTGCCCACAGAGGGAGGATGGACCCTGTGTCAGGGAGGATGGACCCTGTGTCAGGCAGCAGTTCCACAACATGAAGTCCCTCGCTGCTCAGCTCCGTTTCTTCTAAAACTAACCCAGCCCTCCCCTTTGCCTCACCTCCAGTTCCCCTAAACAGGAGCTGTAAGATTAAAGACAGAGGAAAAAAAGAGAGAGGAAACCCCAGCACACACACTGGGGGTTGGTTTTCCAAGAGAAAATCAGGACCCTGCAGTGGCACCCACCCAGCTCTGGAGGCACAAGTCACCTGGGACTTGGCATTGTTTTTCCTCTGGAAGGCAGATGCACAAAGTACCAAACTGCTTTCTAAAAATGCCTTTTATATCATGTTTTGAAGCAGTGGGGTGAGCTCAAACCTGCCTTTCCAAATGCAGCAGAGAGACTCTGTGCACTGTGCTGGCACTAGAAGTGCCAGTGACCCTCACAAAACCCCCCCTGTATATTGGGAAATAGGTCTCTGAATGCAGAGCCACAACAATGGGACAGAGGAGAGGTTTTTTTGGGGAGGACAAAAGGCCAGGCAGGTTTGGTTTCTGTTTGATATCTTGAGTTTGACCCATTCCCATGAGCCGAAATAAAAAAATTTCTGAGTAGCTGGAAATATTCACCAGTTTCATTCCCACGGAGGAAAAAGTACTTAAAAGCATTCTAAGGTTAATGGGAACGTGATGAAAGAGCCATTTCACAGAGCAGCATTTGGAGTATATGCCTCCTTTAAATGCATTTTTCAAGCATTATGGCAGAAAAATTTGGGATAGAGTTCAAATCTCTCTCAAACTTCTGGAGGGTGAGTGGCGAGGAAACCATCCATCGCAGTGCTGCAGGGATGCTCCAGGCTCTGCAGTGGCCAAACTGGGAGTCAGCACCCACAGGAGCAAAAACCCCCCTGAGTGGGAGGCAGAGCACCCAGGTGTGCTCTGATAAAAGCCCTGAAAGCCAGAGCAGCCACAAAACGTGTGGCACAGTGGCTGCAGGGCTTTGTCCCAGGATGGCATCTTTCCAAGGCTGACTGACACTTTTTGCTTCACAGGGGAAGTGTCATCCTAAAGCTCTTGTAATTAAGCAGCCAGGGAGTGTGTGAGCGTGCTGCACACCTAATTCCCATCTGACCATGGAGCCAAGAACAGGGATTTGGGAACACAGGGAGTTTGATCAGTAAGGGGGGACGCTTGCCTCCTGGTGTCAAGCAGCGTGTCCCAGAGCTTTTATAAGGCACTGAATTTGAAATGCCCTGCCAAAGAGGAACTCTGATCTCACCACGGAGGTGCCCTTGTCCCCTGTGCTGCAGTGCCACCCTGCCTGCCCGTGTCCCAGCCCAGAGGTGAGGGCAAAGCATTTCAAACCGATTGCACACTCCCACGTTACGGGTGTCAGCAGCCGGGCTCCCCCTGACCCCTCACCTTTCTGCCATGGGAAAATGCTGGGAGACTCATTTCCCCCAAGAACCGCCAGCAGCAGCTTTACATCACAGGACAACATTCTATTCAGGAGTGTGTTTCAGCACACCAGCTCACTTTGCAGCGCAGTTAAGCTGTTGTGCAAACCACCGAGCTACCGGCGGAGTTCTCAAGATTCATCGGACAGGGGGGAAATAAGAGCGAAGTTTTGCATTTCTGTTGACTCAGTGCCACAGAATGCTCTGGGAAGGGGGATGAGAAGAAAGGCTGTGGCGATGGACTGGTCAGCTGAGTTAGTGAGAAGCAATCAGAGCAGAGCAAAGCAAACAGAGAGGCTGCCCGGGGGCAGCGGGGCCGGGGGGGGGCTGTGCTGGCCTTCCTGTTTGTGTTTAGGGGACACAGCTCCTGCCATGGCCACACAGAGCAGCAATTCCAGTGATGGATGGCTTCTGCAGAGACCCTTTGTACCTGCCAACAGGCTGAGCAATAAACAGCCCGAGGCTGCATCCACTTCCTTCCCATCACAGGACGTGTGTGGTGCCCAGGGTTCAGGCCCTGCACAGGAACCAACTCGTGCTTGTGTCCAGGCAGCTCCTTCCTGCAGCTCCTTCCTTCTTCCAAGAGAGGTGACATAAAGCCAAAAGGAGAAGGTAATGGGTGTTTTACCAACGACCTGTGGATCACTGGCTGTTAGCCTGGAGAAGGACAAGCCTCATCAGGAAGCCGTGCTGGTGTTCAGGCCCTGCATCACCCCTAAAGGCCGCCAGCCGATCTCCCTGGCTGGTGATGCCAACCCTGAGCACCACTGGTGATGAAAGAGTTTCCAGTAGACAGGCACCACCTTGCAGCTCCACGTGCCTGTATCTGAGAAAGGGCAGGAAAAGGATTTAGAGTAGCTGAGTTCAAGCATTCATTACCAAACTGTCTTGATGTAGGAAAGGGAAGAGGACACGCACCCCCACTTCGCCCAGCTCTCGACAGTGGGCATCCAGCTTAGCCAGTGTGGTTGGCTCTGTGCATGATCTCCAATTCATCACCGACCTTGACCTGCACAGCATCCAGCAGAGAGTACCAGGGTGTGTGACCTCAGCCTGTCCCAATCCCCGAGCCCCCCCAGCCCCAGGGCAGTGGGAGCTCCCTGCACCGAGCAGCTCCAGCCTCAGCCCCCAGCACTCCAGCTCGCCAGCGTGTTTGCAGAGCAGAGCAGAGCGTGTCACACTTCTAAAGAGTGACAAATTACCAGGAAGGGCCCCCCCTCCCCGCACCCCGACTCTGCTCTGCACAGCCCAATTCCCCCGCGCCGCATTAACAGCTAATAAAACAATAGAGCTTTTAGTGCTGGACTTCAAAGGGCTCTCAGGCAGATGAATGAATTTCGCATTTCTTCACTTACTGTCAGCACTGAGGGAGAGAAGGGCAGGCTGAGGTCGAAGGCTTCAGCAGGCAGCGGCAAACAAATACAGCCTGGTATTCGGGCTACTGCAGAAAATGGGCTGGGAAATCAGCTAAACACTCAGCAAGTACCAGGTTTTTCTTCCACTCAGTTCACCCACTTCAGCTGCCTTATTTTCCTTTTTGTTTTTTTCTGTGCTACATGATCAGTACCAAAAAAAAAAAAAACCCTATAGAAATTTAAAAATACTCCATATTTAGACCTAAACCATAGGCTGAGTCAGCACCAGCTCATTGCAGTGTGGAGAATCTTTAGGCAGCCTGGCCCAAACTCAAACAAATGTAATTATTTTCAGCAACACAAATGTATTTGGTGAGTGTACCTTGAGGTCCCACATCTAATTCACAACTATATGTCCACCTACAAAATCATTTCTGCAAACATTGTCATGTGCAGCCACAATGAGCACCTATATGAATTAAACCATGAATTGTGTGACTAGGAGTGGATTAACGTTTCTTAAAAGGTAGCCTCCTTTTAGGGGATGGAAAAAGAAGTAAAAAAACCACAGAAAAGTGGAGAGAGTAATATTTATCTCAGAAAGCATAGTTCAAATCTCAGAATCAAGTAGATAGGATCTCCAGCAGCTTTCTCCCACATGGAGCAAGGGAAATCAGGAGATGAGCTCCACAAATTGCACCCACAAGAGAGGTACTTTCTGGTGGAGGAGACAGACAAAGCCTCACAGCTCCCACCAGCAAGACTGTGGCAACCAAACCTTCCCCAGGAAGGGAG
Organism: Empidonax traillii; assembly: GCF_003031625.1. Classification (NCBI taxonomy): domain Eukaryota; kingdom Metazoa; phylum Chordata; class Aves; order Passeriformes; family Tyrannidae; genus Empidonax; species Empidonax traillii. The sequence goes on along the minus strand of NW_020955768.1, from coordinate 93,278 downwards.
CCTACAGGTCAGTTTGGAAAGGATTAAGGGTTTAAACAGATGAAGCATCATTTCATAAAACTGCCACAAGCAACTTGGCTCAGTTTCTTCTATTTCTCCCCTATATTCTGACTGACGTTTTTTAAGTCATGGCCTTTACTCCCACACAGCATCTGAGGAAGGAAAAAAAATTCAGATTGTTCTATGCATGGCCTTTTTCTTTTTCTTTTCTTTTTTCTTTTTTTTTTTTTAAATCCTTATGTAGCACATGATACCCAAAACAACAGGAATAAATTATCCTGGTTTTCGGAGCTGGCATGTTTTAGCCTCTCGAAAGCCATCATGTATGTTCTACACCGTTTCCAAGTCCAGCCCAAAGGGCTCGCTCTGGAAGGCAGCTTTAAAGGTTGCAATCATTTATGTCGCATCCTCATCTGCTGCCAAACTTTCAAAGCGCTCTGCGCTGGGCTGTGCTGCAAAACGCGCCTGCAGAGGACGCTTCCCCAGCGCTCCCCGTGGCCGCGCAGGGACAGCGTTTGCAGGCAGGGAGCTCCCAAAAAGCCTCCTGATAACCGAGCTGACAACTTCGAGGCTCTCGAAAAAACCAGACCCTTCCAAGAACGCCCTTTGTTCAGCAGTTGCTCCGTTCAGTCTCTCTCCCGGTTTGCTTGTAATTTATTCCTTCTAAAAGCCTTGCCCTAGGCTAGCAGAAAATTAAAACAAGGAGCCAGATATTTTTTTTTTCCCCCTTCACTTTTGCTCTTTCATCAAGAACAGCGAAAATTTGGCACAGCCGAATATTTTGTTCAGCTCTTTCTTTCAGTCTTTGAAGTCCCCTAATGCCTTGGTAGGAGTCTAGGCTTCCACTCACATCTGCTTTCCATGAAGCCATTAACCGCACTTTATTTGTGCCATATTAGATTTTTCAGGACAGGGACAGAACTAACGAAGCATTTACATTCCTGGGAAAGTGGCATGTACACAACTACCACATTACCCTGATAGAAACAAACGACAACTGACATATTTCAAGTTCCCAAGCGAGGAGCCGTGTCGTGCTTCGGGCAGGGAAGGGTCCCAAGCTGTTGGGTGCCTCTTTTCTTTCTAGTTCTTGTTTGATAACAGACACCCTCACTGCATTTTTAGTTTGCACAGTCATCAAGAGGTGCTCCAGTACCTGGAGGAAAATGAAGGCCAACGTTCTATAAAAGGGGGAGCTTAGATGAAAGCTTGATGAAAACAAACTGTGGCTGAACAGAAGCTGCATCGGAGACAGGATCAGTGACACAGAGCACTGTCAACAAGATAATGGCATCACGCTGCTAACGAACTGCTAAAGCATTTCTTTTACAAGTAGAAGACTAATCCCCTGACAATGCTCCATTCCAAAGACTTTATTGCTATCAGAGCTGGGAGAGGATGTTGACTGAGCCTCCATCAGAGGGATCCTGGTGAACTGTAAGGGATTATTGATTATCCTGCTGTTTTCTGTTTTGCATGTCTCTCTTTAATATCCAAACCCCTCCCCTAAGAAATATTTGTCCACTTCTCGTAGAGAATGTTATTGTGATGATTCTGTATCAGAAGTGATAAAGTAGCAACCAAAAAAAAAATGTGCCTTGGAGGAGGGAACATCAAGAGCCCAGCAAGCTCATCCTTTGAGCACGATCTCCACTGGTCGTCTGAGCTTAATGAGGGGGAACTTGTTAAAAAGCCAACTGGATCTTGGAAAGTCCATCAGAGGATTGCCTACCCAAGCTCAGCACAGCTCCAATCACTGAAGCTCAAGGAAGAAACATTTTTGGAATCCATTGGACGCCTTTTGCCATCCGGGCAAAGGACCAAATCACAACCAAACAGCAAAGCACGAAACGTGCTCAGAGTCATTCAGGCTTGGGAAGAAACAGTCACCTACTGGTTGATCACAGGGGCTGTGCATCACTGGGTGAAAGTTTTCACACTATGGCCTGACAATACTTAGGGCAGAAATGGCCAAATCAAGCTCTTACACGTGGCTTTGAGTAGGTAAATACCAATTTGGTTGTCTAAACAGGCAGGAAAATCCCACCCCATGTACAGCTACGAACAGCTGCGAGGAAGGTGAGGACACAGCCTCCTACCTCGGTTTTTGGCTCTTAAACTGGGAGAATAAGGTGACCACCTCTTGCTGGGAGGTGTTTGCAGTCACTGGAGCAGGGGCTGTGGTGGATGTCAGGAGGCAGGGGCCCAAGAAAGGGATGCTTTTCCCTGCTGCCCCAGTGATCTGAATTATTTCATGATGGCAGAAAACTGGGAGAGGAAAAAAAACCACAGCACTACGTTAAAAAAAAACAAAACAAAACAAAACATGATTTTAAAAAGTGCTGTGCCAGGTAAAACTCCTCTGCTTTGTTATTATGAGACTTCCCAGTATTGATAATTTCTCCTAGTTGCTGGTTTGTAAGTCACTTCTGAGTAGAAAATTCAATTACATGGGCCAAGTCAACAATAATGTTTTTCCTGGCAACGGTTCATTTTGCCAGTGGAAACATTTTTCCCCCTCTGCTTTTCTGGATTCAACTCTGCAAAGTTGCTAAATTCTTCCAGATCTCTGGCCTGATGTGATCATAAATATCCTGATTGTATTCGACTGATTGACAGACTGGGGATGGATTAAGTGGGGATTACAGCCTGGAATGATCAAAATGTGCTTTCATGGTCAGTAACTCTGCAATAAGTCATAGTTCCAATGTACATTAACTATATAATCTAATTAACATGGCTGTTTATGTATTTAATATTATTCCTAAAACTTTTTAATAAAAGAGGTTTTAAGGAGAATTAAATGTTGTTTAAAATATAAGAACCTGGTCCTTGAATGTACAGTAGTTTGGGGTTTGCACTGTCATTAAGACGACTAATAAAACTCTCTCTCTTACTATTAAAATGAGATTTGAGCAGCATGATGGGCCTAATTCTGTCCTCACCGATGGGTGGGTAAAATCAGGTTTTCTCTGCTTTATTTTAAGTTACTTCAGGTGTAGCAATTCAGGGCAGAATTTAGTTCATTAGGATTAAAAGACTGCTTTTTAATCAGCTGAGACCATTAAATCCAAATAGGTACATAACAAAAAGCACTTGAATTTTCTAAACTGCTCAGCACTCACAGGCCTCACAGCTGTCATTATTTACTGGGTAGGAGCAGCAGGAATTAGCCTTATGGGTACAAGCCTTGGGTGTTTTACTGCCCAGGTTAACACACACACCCCATCCATACCAAACGATATCAAACCAAATGAAACAATTCGTCCAAGCAAAACTCCCAACCAACTACAGCAATGTGTTCAGCAGCTGCACTTGTGAGTATAAAAAGAGCTGGCTGTTTGACTGCAAGGGCAAGGAATTACAGCAGAGATGTTATGCAGTCGTCCATAAAAAATGAAATCTGGAACGATTAAATATTTTGCAGGACTGGGGGATTCTCTGCTGTCCCCCATCCACCAGCCTCAAAGTCAGCATCTCAGAGCTGTGAACCACATTGCTCTGGAGCTGTAGCTCTCCCCTAGGGAAGTTTATCGTGGTGTGTAAGTGGTGCTGAACAATGTTCATGAGAGCCAAGGTGAAAGGGAGCCTTTCCACCCTGCTCTCTCTCACACCCACATTGGTCTCCTCCCTCCACCACGTGGCCAACCTCTCACAGTCTTTTCCTGACCTGAGACCTTCTAAAATAAAAAAGGAGCTGACAACATGCAGCTGTTGGCCTCTGATGTCCCTCCCTGCTGCCCTCCTAACCGGAGAACACGCCTGAGGGACTGCTTGTCCTGCTGTGTGGAACCACGACCAGGATGGACACCACCTGACCCAGACTTTGGACTTGATCTGGAGATCAGAGGAGGGGTCAGCCCCGTGCTCACCCCACAGTGGGGTCCTGGCACAGATCACAGCCCCCAGGGCTGTCCCCAGGGATCGGTGATGGCTTTCCTCGAGACCGACCTCGTGCACGAGTCAATCCATCAACCCTGGGACGAAGCCCACTTCATCAAGCCACACAGAAAGCTCTGCCCAAAGCCCCTCAAATGAAGCAGGAATGTTTCAATTGAAAGGAATTAAAAGCATTTTTAAAATGTGATGGTTCCCATCATCCCAAGTCCCTGCACTGCCCGACAGGCCTGATTATTCTCCAGCCAGCCCTGGGCTCAGAAAGTATGTGGAGCACTCAAACCATTTGAGGTCCCTCTGCACTGTACATACCCAGAATTCAAGCAGGGTTCACATTCGAGGGCTTATAAAAAACTTGAATACACTCCAATAACTTAAATCACTCAGTGAGGTTTATAGTGATTTAAAGCCATTGGAACTCTCCACGTTCGGTGCACAAGGGCTCCAGCTTGGAAAAGAATCAAGGCATGTTCCAGCATGGCAGCTCCAGGCATATTGAACCAATTTCAGCATGTAAAAATAATTAACAATGATAAAAATACATTAATAATGCTGTAATTATAAGGCCAGACCAAAGTTTCAGCCTGAAGAAAAAAAAAAGGAAAAAAAAAAAAAAAAGGAGAATTTCAGCAAGGTTTGTGAACGGCTTGGACTGGGGGTAATGAGGGATTTCAGTGACAGGAAAATAAATGGAGGCAAATCAAGGGTAAGGAGCAAAGGAAGATCACATTTGTCAGTAGTTTAAAAAGTTATACTGGCCTGAGCTGCAGGACTTGCTAAATTCTGCCCTGGAGCTGTGCCAGCACAGCACTGCTGGGCCAAGGGATCAGAAACAATCCAAGGTCCAAGTTCTTGCAAGCCATCAGGACAAGGATCAGATGCCATATATCATGGAGCTCCCTCATAAATCTCTGCTTTCTAGTAGCACATAGGAGGGAGGCCAAATGTAGCACCTGTCTGGAAAGGATGCCACGGTGTCTGAGAGATGCTTTTCCTGAACCAGCCCAGTCCCTGCAGGGTGATATCAAAACCCCAGAGGATAACAGGGCTTTGGCTGCTTCTGCATGAGCTTTCTGGCACCTGGTACATCAGCTTCCAGCCTGGACCAGCACCAGGAAAGGCCTGAGGCTGCAGGAATAAATGCTGCCAGGGATTTAAATCACCAAATGGCTTTGTCACATCAAACAACTGATTTGTTTCAGTCAGCAGCCCAGGTTTGGATTTTCCCATCCCACTTGCTCTGTACTCAGCCCTTATGCAGGTGCCTCCTTGAGCCTTTCAATAATAACCCAGCAGAAAAGTTTTTTAAGATAAACTAATAGCACAAAGACTGGAGGGAGGGGGGAAACAAAGTACAATAAAACATAATTTCCACTGCACATTGTTTATAGGAAAGGTTTGGGCATAGACAGGTGATGTTCTTTGCTGTAGGTAAAAGACATGAACTGTAATTCCCTTGGCAGAAATGTTTTCTCATTGTTCATGTTCTGCCCACAGAAGATGGGAACTGTGCTTCCAGAGCCACCAGCAGAAAAACAAAACTGAATCTTATGTCATTATATCCCCAATTCTACTGTGGTTTTGAAATTAACCTTTTGCTTTGGCACGAATTCCCATCTCATTTTCTGTGAAATACAGCAGAGCTCGGGACAACTGCAACCAACAGAGATTTCTATGGGAAGGAAAAAAAACAAAAAAAAAGGGCCTGTAAATCCTTTACTATCTTTAATCATGAAAATAATTCAGTTGCTGCAAACCTGATATTCATGGCTGGGACCCAAGGACCTCGCAATTCACAAAAGCACTGAAGGGATCCATAAAAAGTGGCTGGCCATGAGGAATTTACACTTGTTTTTTAAAGGGAGTAAAAATGTGGCTATAGCAATTTAGGAGAGTTTATATATTCAGGCCTCAGAGAGGTTTAAATCACTCAGTTAAGAGAGATGCACTGGTGCATTAGTGAGCCCTCAGGCAATGCAAAAGCCCAGAAGAAATTATATGACAGAAGCACTTCTGGGCATAAAAGGGGGTTCCCTGACTCACACTCCACGTTCAAAGCATCCCCCCAACTCCCCCCAGGTCCCTTCCATCCCCAGTGCCACCAGTCAGGGCCCTTCCCAGGGGCTCAGATCCCCCAGCAGTCCCTCACATCATCCAGCCTCTCTCAGCTCCAGGGGGGGTCCCTTGCCCTGCCCAATTTTGGTCCCCTGGGATGCCCAGGAGCCTTTGGCCAACAGAAACATCCCGGCTTGGGGAGGCCCAGGAAGAAAAGTGCTTTCGAAGGGCTCAAGATAAGACGTGGTCTTTGGGAGATAATGACAATCCCCAGCCTCACAGCATGCAAGACTAATTGCAAAGCCCATCTCCCTGACCCGGGTTTCCCACTCTTAAGCCCTTCTCCTCTTCTCATATTCACTTGCTAATTCTACTCAAGGATTTTAATCCCACCCACTGCCAGGACAGAAAAATAAGAACTTGCTGTTTGGAAATGAAGCTAGTAAAAATACAGGAGTGCAGTGAGGGGAGAGCTGCTGGTGTGCAAGGGCTGTGATCTCTGGGTTTAGAGGGTCTCAGGGCCCCTGACCTGGATGCCCCACACTGCCCTCGGGCACCTGGGGGGAGATGCTGTCCCTCTGCAGTGTGGGATCAACACCACAACTGTTCAAGCTGCCTTCCAGTGTCACACAGCTCCTGCAATAAACACCGTCAGACGCTGCTCCCCCTGACAAAGATTTTCTGGCAGGCAGCAAGAACTCAGGGCACAGCATCCCTGCTGCTTGCAGGGGTGGTCACACAACAGAGCCCCTCCATCCTGCAGCTCCACCACAGGCACAGGCAAGAGGCACTGAGGGGAAAATGTCTGAGGCAAAGGCACTGAATCAGGCCCAACACAACACTGACAAAACCAGCTGGCACTCCCAAGTGGCACGAGCTTCGCAGCTCAAAGGGCCACAACTCCACCTCTGCATCTCCCAGAGCTGCCACGCCAGGAAAAATCCCAGTTGGCTTTGCTGTCAAGTCACACCCCCAGCCTTGGGAGCAAGCGTGGGGAAAGGCACTTCTCTTGTTTAGTTTCGGGTGTGTGTTTTATTTGCCTTGCCTTGGTGCCCTCAGGGTGGTTGTTGGCTGTAGTAGATGGTGGGTTTTATTTTTCTGGCTTGTTGTACCCCTCTTGAGAGAAGTTGTTACAGTTGTAGTTGTATTTTTCCAGCTTTTCCAAGCTTACCAGCTCCCCAGGGTGCTGTTTGCCTGAGTGGTTTGGTACGGTTTTATTTTTACAATAACTATTACACTTTTAAATTTTATTTTTGTATGTTAATTAAATACTTTTTAATCACAATGCAGACGCACTTGCAGGGGCCAAGAAAAATACATAAACAAGAAGAGAATCCAAACATATATCTGCCCAGCATGGTACAGAAAAACTTTCCAAACCCAAGTTCAGCCTCCCAGCCCGGTCCTGGATCTCTGCATTAAAAGTTTAACAGCACAGCTCAGCCACCAGTTCTGCTCTTCAGCTCTCTGCAAAGCTTTCCCTTGGATTACCAAGCAGGAAGGTAAAATGCCCAGGGAGAGCAGCCCGTGGCATGGCCAAAGCCACCCCTTTAAAGCTCCGGTGCCGTAAAAATCCTCGCCACGCCTGAGAAATGAAAGGGGAGATTTAATTTAAAGCGAGAGATGCTGGAAGGGAGAGCTGCAGGTGAGGAGGTGACGGCACTTCTTTGGCTCGGGGCCAGGAGGGTAGGAAAAGAAAACAGGGGAGATGCATTTTATCCTGCACACCTTGGCAGCTCAGCAGAGTGACACTCAGGAGCGGGGGCAGAGAATGACAGGGGAGTGGCACGAGGAGCACTGTAAGAAATTAGAGCTGAAGTTCAAAAGCACAGGAGAGACAAGGCCAATAAAATTAATAAGAAAATCCAGCAGCAGCGTGTGTGTGAGAAGTCAGTGCAGTAGGTATGCAATGGAAGTGGAAAGGATATTTCTTCTGAGGACTTGTGTGTGATCCTTGCACACCTGTCAGCCTTTCTTTTTCTCCTAATGTTTGGCTAAGTGGTGGTTTCTTTGGTATCTCCATGCATCTTAATGGTGTAAGTGGTGAGCACAGTGGTGCTGGGTTAACAGTTGGACTTAATGACCTCAGAGGTCTTTTCCGACCTTGATGAGCCTGTGAAAGGCTGGGAGTGATGCAGGATGTAACAGCTAAGCATGAGGACCCCTTGCCCTCAAAACCTTTGCAACACTCTCAAATTTACCTGATGAAAACCACAGCAATGGATTTATCTGGGTGTGTACAAAAGCCACACAATGTTATTTCAGGTGTATGCATGCCTTTCTATAGATTGCTTCGTGGTATTACAAAAAATATTTGAAAGACAAGGTTTTCTTGGAAATATCTATATTTAATAATTTCCCACAATAAAGTTTATTCTAAGTTTGTGCTTATTTCCTTGGAGGTGGGGAAATACAGCTGTGCTGCCCCTTCAGCAGAAGCCCTGCAGTTATGAACTTACTGAATCTGCTGTGAATACTTTTTTTTTTTTTTTCACTAATTTATAGCCATTTGATTAGAGCATTTCTGAACAAGCAGTAGCTCTTCCACTCTTACAATTTGTCCAAAAAGACAACCGACAGGCTCAGCTGCTTGGCTGCCAGGCAGAAAGGTCAAATTACTGACCTCTATTTTGGGGTATCAGTTACAGCCACCTCAGCACTCCCCATTGCCTGCTTGCAGTTGTCTTCTAAATATAGCTGCTCTGAGTTGCAGGATATTCTCTCCTTGTGTGCCATGGCAACACGGTTCATCAGTCCCCAAAAAATCTCCCATCACAGGATACTGGCAGTTATTTATCATTAAAAGTTACAGGCTCCATGCTATCTTATTCATCAAGTGTTGACAGACTTTGATGCTGCTGGTACAGCCAAGACAGGCCTGTTTGAACAGTTTAAGCTTAAAACAGCAAAGCTGGGCCGTATAAGTTGCTCCAAATAAAGCTGGACGAGTCACTCAGCAAAATCTGAAGTCATTTTGAACAGAGAAATCAGGCCCATAGGTATATTCTACACTGAAGATTATTTTACATTCCTTTCAATTGCAGGAGTGACAAGCTGACCTGAAACATCTGATTCAGACCAGGCAAAGAAATGCAGGACTGGGAAATAAGATTAAGACAAGTCCCCATGGAAGCAACTCAGCTCCCCATGAGCCTCCCTAGCACAGCAGATGGTGGGGACAAAGCCAGCCCTAGAGCTGCATTCTGGCTTGACCTATTTTTAGACCCAAATGCGTTATTCATAAGAAAGTCTTGAGGTGTCTACTGGTTTGGGAAGACACAACACAACGGCAGGAGACTGATCCATCTTTCTTCAGGGAAAACCCACTGGTGTTTGCCAGCATCCCACAGCCTGGGGCGACCAGGGACTGAGCAACACATTCCTTCACAGTGGCCTCCCTTTCTCTCCTGCTACAGCAACATAAATATATAAAACTCCTGTCCCCAGAGGATCTTTATCTTTGACTAATAACTAGAGGAATCCCTTAGTACCAGCAGTTATCTACAGAGCTCACCCTGCAAGGATAAACACCAAGTGGTTTCACTGCCTGTCATCTGGGACCAAAGTCGGACTTGGGGGACAAAGATAAAAGTCTCTCAAAATATGCAAGGGATAAGTAAGCAATTTTGGCTTGCACCAGGCATTTTTGACATTCCCTCATCTCCAATGTCCACAGCTTAAACACAAACAAAATCAGTGGAGATTTAAAGAACTTTGACCCTATATTCTTCTTGCCTTTCATTTCAAAAAGAGAAGCCAAAAGCCCCTCATGTACCCTTGCAGGCACAGGCACTCACACAGCACCCTGGCTCAGGCCATCTTTCCTTCTCTTCCAGGGGGATGAATCTCCCTGCTGGAGCCTGGCCAGGCTGTCCAGGGCACGTTGTGCTTGTTTTCATATCTGCAGTCTCAGCAGAGCAGTGAATAAGTGCTGTCAGGAGTGTTGAACAAACACTGTGCTTGACTTTTCACTTGGGCTCTTGTGGGCTCAGAACAAAAGCCTGGACCTGAACCCACAGAAACTTTGGGGGCATTTCAAATCTGGATCCACATCTGAAGCTTGTGGTTGGACTTCTATCTCCAGGGTTTCAGTTAGAGCTCAGTTCATAAACACTGCTGCCATGGCTTTTTCTGCTTGACTCCACCATGAATCAGGAGTTGCTGCCATGAAATTAAGTTGGACCTGAGCACAAGTGGGAGTAGAGCAGAGTTTACTCACATCACCAGCCATACCTTTTTGCTTTTTCATTTCTGGGTATAATAACACCTGGGCTAAAGCACAGCGATGCAATGGCAGGAGGAGGTGAAATTAAGCAGGACAGAGACTCAGCAGGAACACACAAAGTGTTCAAAAGCGGATGTAAATATTCATCTGCCTCTTCTGCCGAATGATCAGCACCAGCACAGGTACAGGTAGAAAGCTCCTGAGCTTTGCTTGTCACTCACAGCAGGCAGGAGTCACACGTTTGGGACTTGGGCAGGCAAAGTGCTGTTGTGCCATCGCTGAAATAATAAACACCTGAACACAAATTAATAAAAGCTGCCTATGGGCTTGTAACAGTAGAGCTCCAAACCTGCCCCCCCTGCTCTGAGTGTGTTGCTGTAAGAACCACTGAAGTTTTCCTGCTCCCTTCCCGTGGAGGGGAGAATCTGAACTGGGAGATGCTCCCCAATCTGCCACTAAAGCACTGTGGAATGGTGAGCCCAGAGGACCAACACCCTGCCCTGGACCACAGGAGTCCAGAGAGCCCATGTTTCTTTGGCACAGGTTCCAGGAGGTGATGCTATCACCCTTCCTTCTCCTCCTGGCTTTCTGCTGCTGGTGGTGCCGTTCCTGCATCACAATTTCCCCGGCACACCGAGGGCTCTGTGGCAGGAGGTCTAACAAGGGCTTCATTCTTTGCTGATCATTTTCCTGCCGTGATACCTTTTTAATGTTAAAATCTGTTAGGTAGATACTTCCTGCAGTTAATGTAACACCCTTATGCCTTTCCTCCAGGATCCAATAGCTTCCCTGCATGCTTTGGTGTGACTGTTAATTACCACAAGCGCAGAGTGTTATTTTCTATTCACAGAAGGAAAAGAGAGAAGGAGCTGATGGTGGGGGGAGCAACCACGTATGAACCATCATCCAGTTTATCAGCTAACTTTTCACTAACCCTTTGCTTCTTCAGTGCTTCAGGGGTTAATAAAGTCTCTTAGAAAGCAAAAGGTTTCCATCTGTAATTGGATCCTTTGTATGTGCTTTCCGCTATAGGAATCAACTTAGCATTGACATCCTCGTAAAAATTTCCATTAGATCGAGGACTGAATGCCCACTAAGGCTCTGTGTGGTTTTGCAATTGATTCACTGAATGAAATCTTATCTAAAATCTTTTTATTTTATGCTATTATGGGCACGAGGGAAAATAGTGATGTAAAAATTTTCGCTGCCTAGTTAATGCACGGTGCCTCTTGGAAATGGCCTTCAGGTTAGCTAAAAAGATTGCCATTTCTATTTCCCACTATTTTGTTTCATATTACCAGTAATTGAAAAATGTTTCATTTCTTACTAAGTTACATATTGACACTTTGAATTGAATTCAGGGCCTTTATCTTTAATCTTCTCGTTAGATCACCTCAGACAGCGGCTCATTCTGTCGAGGGCAGGAAGGCACAGTTCATCAGCTGCATCTTTTTCAGCAGGGGATAGTTTTCACAAGGCACATGTAAGACTGTTCCCGTGCTTTGAAGATGTAAAAAGCAGTCTGGCCGTGAAGAAGCCACGAATCAGACCTTATATTGCCAGTGTCCCTGCAGTGGTGGTGCTCTCCAGAGAAATGTAGGTCAAAATATTGTTCACAAAACTTTCAACTTTTTTACTTCTTTAAAATGCTGCTCAGTCAAGAACAGGGAGAACTGAAGAGGAGGAACATTTTGTCCTTGAGATCTGCCAGTATATCTAAACCAAATTCACCCAAACCAAATTCAGAAGTTCTGAACTGAGGAATTATCAGAATTCTTTGCAAATACTTCTTTTTTGTTCTCCCAGCCACGCAGATTTAACATTCCCATCCATCTGCTGCAGCCACAAAGAGAACAAAGTACTTCCAGCAAGTAACAGGTTTTGCCTGGGAACACCTCATGTCCCAGGAGCAGCTGAAGCATCCCTTACTGGGAGACATTTGGGCCACTGGGTAACACCTGATTTAAGCAGGAGATCCTCATGGTCTGCTCTTGTGCACATCACAAAGCAGACAGGAATAACAGCAACAAGGATAAAGTCTGTCTTTGCTTTCCTGCCTCTCATCTCAATCTCTGGAGGGCTTTGCAGTGCACATAAATGAAAATAAAACCATTTGTGATGTCTGGATGATCCCTGCCTGCCCAAGCTTCTCCACAGGAGGAATCTCCACTTTTCATGCTATATGGTTCTCTGTGCAACATTTAAAGATAATTGAGAAATACCCCAGCAATGCCATGTTGACAACTATCCAAGCATCTATTTCAAGCTAAGCTGGCTGGAAATTTTCTAAAATTTTTTTCTGAAAAACTGTTTTCCTAATATTTTTAGATAACCTCAAATTTTTCTTTCTTTTTTTTTTTTTTAAATAGTTTGGATTTCAAAATTAAAATGTTGAGCTTTAACTTGGAGTGTGATGAATGCTCTCCCTTTCCTCTGCCTTCCCTCACCTCCTCGGGGCAAAAACATGAGAAAGTAGAACGAGACAGCAGGAAAGGAAGGGTGCAAAACCAAACAAAGGCTGAACCAAAACCATAATCTCAAAATAATTTTTCTTGGGTTTATGTATTTTCTGCTGAAGATGCCAAACCCGGTTCCTTTTCACAAAACAATTTTTTAGAGTTATACTAATGAAAACAGTCATTTTTCCTAACAACTCACATCTGGCCTGAGTAATCCTGAAGGCACCTGACATCAGATGAGCCCTGGGACCGTTGGCTCAGCAGTGATATTTGTCATTAGTCCAGGAAGAAACCTCAAACTGGCAGAATTTTCATTCTCCGCATAGGCGAACACACACAGTGCGACCACAGCCTGGAAACTCCCCAAGACAACAAATGAGCTGAATCCCAGATTTCATTTCAAAGCCAACCTCAGAATTTCCATGGTGAGTCGAGCCCTCCAGCCTTCCATCCAGAAACCAATGAGGTGACACTGGCATAGAACAAAAATGATGTAGTGACGAAACAGGGCCCCGAAGTACTTTGCAATGACATTTTCAAAGCTGAATACCATGTGAGAAAAAAAAAAAGAAAAGAAAGAAATGAAGCCAAATGCCCCTTAATCTCCATAACTCTGTAGTGTCACAGTCTAATTAAACCTTCTGCCAAGTGAGGGTTACACCCACTGACAAAGATAGACATTATGAGGTGACCCCCTCCATCCCAACATCTGTGTTACTGCCCTTAGCCCTAATGAATGCACGTGCTGGAAGAATGACGGGATTTCCTACAGGCTCAAATTCACCCCATAAAGTGCAAAGCGTTGCTAATGTTTCTGTCTGTCCCACTAAAATCCCATCCCCGGGTCAGACACGCAGAAGAAACGAGCTGGACCCCTCAGCTGAAGCTCTGAGCAGTCCCCTTAATATAAATCTAATGCAGAAATAACAGCAATTTGTAACTCGGGCAGCCAGAAAGCAGGGAAATGGAGCAAGCAGCCAGTGAATTGCCTCAACAGCACTTCTGAGACTGAAATGCAATTTCTGGCCCCAGAGGGTGCTTTTGGGAGAGCGACACCACCTTGTACACATTCCTGCTGCACCTCATTCCTGTGGCCCTGGCACACAGACCTGCTGAGGCTCACGGGAAACTCTGCCCTTTGGCAGTGGGTTCTTCCTCATCCACCTGGAGCAAACCAGGTGCAAGGGGAGATGCCACAGAGCAAGGACCACGCTGCTAAAATTCCCATCCCTGGCAGCAGCAGCTGCACTCAGCCCCCTCTGTCCCATCACTGGACTTTTGGGGACATGCCTGTCACACGACTTGACACCATTTCCTCGCTGTCCCCATCCGTGCCTCTTGTGCAGCTTAAGAGCTCTGCATTATTGCACCTTAAAGACCAGTAATATTAATGAAATTATGACTAAAATGGCCATCTCTCTGCTGAGGAACCCCTTGCCCTTAAGGATTAAATGCCCACCTGGTCTTACTGGGCATGATACCAACAGAAAACACCTCTGCTGGTTTCAGACAGAAAAGGACATATTTGTCCTTCTCTCATGTATTTACCAGTGAACATTTCTGCTACTCTGCATTCTCATTTCCCTTCCAGACCGTAAATGCCCCATATTGTGCTAGACACCATTCAAATACCTCGCACAGAAACCTTAGAAAGAATAAACAATAATAAAAATGTGTTAAAGCACAGCCCTGCTTGCAGTAAAGATCCATAATCACAGACCACCCCAACACAAAGATCTCACAATCCAGTCTGAGACGTTCCCCAGGTCACACAGCAAGTCAAGAATGGACTAGAGAAGATTCTCCTCCTTCAAGTCAGGCTTGTTTCAACTACCTGTCCTTCCTGAGGCCAAGCTGCCTCTCCCAGAAGGGGAATACACTCAGCCAGCCAGCCCATGCTGATGGGAGTTGTCAAAAAGTCAGGCTCTCTGCACCTTTTTGAGGAAGGACCAGTCTGCAGCAAGCCAAGACAGGGGCAACAAGACAGCAGAGAGGGTCACACATGCAGATGGGACCATCAAAGGGATCATTCACTGATGGACACACCAAATGCATCCTTATCCTATGAATATTTGACAGTCCAGACTGATTTTCAAAGCTGTTTCGGAAGCTTGAGCCCCAGGTTTCTATCAGAGCTTAGCTCAGTTGGTTAGAGCCTGGTGCTGATGCTGCCAGGGTGGTGGTTTTGATCCCTGCATGAGCCATTCACTGAAGAGCTGGACTTGATGGCCCCTGTGGGTCCCTTCCAACGCAGAATATTCTGTGATCTCTCTCAAAAGTTTTCTTTTAAAGCAAACCTCCTCACCTGGATCAGCAAAATCAATGTACTTCACCATGTAGGTGCTCCCAGGCTCCTTCTCTGTGCACCTCTTGGGGGATGGAGGGCACTGGGGGAGCTGCAGAAGGAAGGAACAACCCACAGCACCCAGGCAGGTCTTCTTATTGCCAGGAGTGGGGCCCTGGGACAGCGCCCTGGGGCTGAAAAAGTAGGAACCTGTAGCTCGAAAGCACTAAAGAGCCGACTTCTGTGCTGGCACCACTTAAGCAAGAAGAGCACACGAATGCACAGGCCACACTGCTCATGATTTACACTGAGGGCAACATGATCAGGACCAGGCCTTGCACTTTGTCATGACAGTAAACACGACAGGGAGCTTTGCCTCCCCTCCTGGGGGTGTGAGCCTTTGTGGTACCAGCACAATAAAGAATGCATTCCTGGTAAAGGAGGTCCGAGGAGCTTTCCATAAACAATTCAGGGTTTCTCCTTTAAAAACCTCTGGAATAGTTCCTTAATGCCCGAGCCATGTAAGTCATTTGGGTTCTGTCAGTGTGCTCAATGCATATGGATGTGCCAGAGACCAGAATCCTGGTGGAGTCTCTACTGCAGGACATCTATAAAAGAAAATTGCAGTTAAAGTGTCCAAAACAATGATCTGTGGGTGGTCCTCTGGTTAGCAGATGGGTTTTTAGAGTTCACATATATGGCTATTAGTAACAAACACCTCCTTGTTTTTGTCTTGGTAGCCTCACACGTGAGGAAAAGGTAAGTGCACAGAGGATTCATTGCCTCCAGATTAGCAGTTTGTGCATCTTTGTTGGACAGAGTGTGCAATCCTATCTGAGAGCTCTGATAGCGTTCTCACTCAAAATGGAGCTACTTGGAGAAGTTTATCGGCATAAACTAACAAACAAAATCTGACACCCGTGCTCTCACGTGGCACGATGTCTTCCACGGGAAGCCAAACCAGAACAGGTCGGATGATAAAAGGGAGTTAAAACCATAATTACACATTAAGGAGAATACAATGAAAGACATTTTTGCAAAAGCTTAAGAAATGAAGCAGATGACAGGCTTCTGGAGGAACTGGAGCTGCCTGACTATGAGGGCTCACACCTGCTGGGGAGAGGCAGGAAGGAGGGAGGAGGGTTTAATCCACACGTGCTCCCAGCTAGGTGGCTGACAAGGGGTCATAGCATTCCCCAAATCCTCTGTACACCTGGGAACAGCCAGGACTTTTCTGTACGAGGTGAGAAGATGGGGCAGATGCACCAAGCCCTCTTCTTCTGCATTTTCAAGTAGGAACGTTGCCTTTCACAGGGCTTTAGAAAATTCAGCTGAAATTACCAACTGGCCTCTTGAAATTTTCCTTCCTGCCTCCGTAGTTCTTTGAAGAGTAAAAATGACCTGGGTAAAAATTAACTGATTCTAGTGTAGAGTTCACTGTAGAGATAATCAGAGATTACTTTACCTCTCTTGGCTTTAATGAGGCCACAAAGATCATTGGTGGAACGGGACAATTTGGCCAAAAAATTACTGAAATTATAAATGTTTCAAAACATTCACTCCAAAGTGAATTAGTTCATAAGCCCTTCCAAGGAACACGATGTTTCGTCCTGCAGAGCATGCCTTAAATTTTCCATCTTGGTCTAAATCCTAGAAGAAAATGTCACCAGTCAGTTCTGAGAAAGTGAGGGTGTCATTAGCATGTTGCTTTAATTGTGTTTTAAATATCATATTAAACAATTTTTTGTACATTTCCTAAGAAGAGTCTTCTTTCATGAGGTGTCCCAAGTCTCATGTCAACTTACTGTGGC
This sequence comes from Empidonax traillii, assembly GCF_003031625.1. Taxonomy (NCBI): domain Eukaryota; kingdom Metazoa; phylum Chordata; class Aves; order Passeriformes; family Tyrannidae; genus Empidonax; species Empidonax traillii. Next base: position 76,547 of record NW_020955768.1, on the reverse strand, counting down.
TCAGATGTGTACGAGAAATCCAATTAGCACATTCCAAACTTCATTTCCACTGAAACACAATCAATTGTAACTTATTTTTGAATCATGCTGCTTTCTCTAATTGTTAGCTCCAGCCTCTGCTGAATAGGTGGTTAAGCAAATTATTCCATCTCACATATGAAAATTGTGCTATTTATGCTGGCAGCTTTCACAGTTACTGATGAGGTTTCTTGAGCTAATGAAATAATAAAAACACAAAACAGATTTACCTTTCTTAATAAGGAAAAAGATAATGAACTAAAATTAAAATTGAAACTCTCACTATACACAGAGTTCCTGTAATATCGTTTCTGTTTTAAATTAATGCCCTTGCTTTTTTTTTTTTTTTTTTATTTTATTTTTTACATGCCAGCGACAAAGCTAGTTAAAAACCCACTTCAGCCACGGCAATGTAAGGACACTATTACTTTATTGCATTTTTTTATAATATTAGGGCACCTCCAGTTTTGGTGACTTCTCTGCGTGATCAGACATGCACGAAGAAAGGGCAACACTTTGACTAGACTCTGTGCTGGGCTTCACTGAAGGGCAAAAGGGGAGGTTAGAAGAAAGTGGCTTTTTGGCCTTTTGGTCCCCACGGGGAGGTCAAGGACTGGCTCTGTGGGACTGCAGTTAAAGCCAGGACTGTGCTCGATGCCACCCTGAGCTGAGCCCAGAAGGAGCCCGGCTGCTGTAACAGGAGATACCCCCTGGCACAGCTTCAGAGCTGGGAGACTACAAGTATGCAGTCCCTCTGGTTTTGGAACATGTATTTCCAGAGCTCAGCACCATCGGTTCTGATTGCAGAGAGATCTTGGCCAGGAATACAAAATCTGAGAAATTGGGTACAGGGCAACTGTCGGGACACGGCGGTGCTTCTGTCGGATAACCAGGACAGCAGGTCCAGGAGATGCTCCATGCACCCTTGCCTTGTGGTTGGGGTTTTGCAGGGTTAGCAGCTGGATCCTGAAATCCATCACTCCTCAGACCCTTGTCTGGTAGGAGTGTCTTGTAGGACAGGACAAAGATGAGGAGCACCAGCAGAGCCCAGTGCTAAAGGACCTGCCTGCCTGAGGGCCCCAGTGCTGGCACACCAGGCAGTGCCCTTTCTTTTTTGTACCAGGGAGTGGCTGTTAAAACCCCTGGGGCTCCCTCTCCCTCCCTGAGCTCTCAGCTCACCCATCCCTTCCCCACGCTGTGGCACCCAGTGCTCTCCTCAGCACAAAACAACTAGGCGTTTTCTGTCCATAAATACCATGCCACGAACTAGCAGCCCTGCTGGCTCTCTGCCCACCGCTGCAGGAGGAAATGGCCTCGTAAATATTTGTGCAAGACATCAATAAATCTGAAGTGTTGACTCGAGTACTCAGCTTCCCTATCTGAGACCTGGAGCAGAGCTTCCGGAGCTCACGTGTTCCTGCCGCCAGGGGCCGGTGCTGGAGGCCACAGATATCCCCAGGATGCTGAAACTGGAGATGGAGAGAGAAACCCCACACTAACTCCTCTCCCAAAGTCCCTTCGTGCTACTGATCCTGGGGGAAGAGGTCCTTGCAATTCAGACAGGGGATGTTTTGGGAAGGAAGGGGTTCCCCGGGGCCCATCGCCGCTCCTCGCTTTTTCTGATTCTTTCCATTTCCCCGATTTTTACTGGTCCTGACCACAAAAACACCATTGTTGTAGAGCTTTACACGGCCACTGAGCTGGGAAACACCCTCCAGAACCAGGATGAAGGAAAAGAATTTCTCCAAGTTTGGGGGAGTCTTTTTTGTTATTTTGCAAGAGGACAAGGGCTGTAGTGCAGCAACTGGGCTTGTTCCCCTTCAAGTTTTGCTTCCTGAAATTAACATTTTAGAGAAAAGGCAAAGCATTGCTGGTGAGCTGAGACCCTGAAGGGGCTGTGGAGCTGCTTTTTGGGTAGATGTGTGTACCTCACAGCCAAGATTTCACCATCAGCAACCTCGTTCTCAGCATCTCCCCACCTTCATCAGCAAGAGTTCAACCCCACCAGTCAGCCCTTCTGGTTTTAAAACTTGGATGTTTCTGACCCTCATTCAGATAAATGCTACAACAAATTGGACAGCTACACTGAAATTGCAACTGTAATAAAATCAGCCTAATAGGCCTACTGAAAGAGTGGCAGCTGGGAAAGAAGACAAGTGAGGACTCCCCAAAATAATTTGCCTTAAATCTGCGAACAGCCATCAAGCATCACCAGACGACTCAGAGAAGAGGGCAAGGAGATGGCATTTGTTCTACCGTCTACTTTACCATCAGCTAGGTAGTTACAACCTACTACCCCGCTTACAGAGGCTTTCTTTACCATGTTAAATGTTTTTATTTTGTTTTTAAAGAAAAGCAGAGTGTTGCAGAGCAGCAACATCCAGGCGCGGAGGGAGAATTGCTGACTAAGGGGATTTGTGCTGGCAAGAGAACACATAAAAGACATTTTTCAGAGGGGAAAAATTGTCCACCACACTTCCTTGGCCACCGGAGACCACTCTCCTGACAGGGAATGCTTTCAGCCCAGCCGATGGGGAGGACTCTGGGAGGAGTTACTGGCACCGCACCTGCAGCAGCTTCTTGGAGTTCACCACTGGGAGCCCGGTGCCAGACCACAGAGAAAGGCAGAAAAGGGCAAGAACAGCCAGATATTATGCCTAACTCTGGTGACTCACTGGGGCTCCTATTCTCAATTTGCTGTGACCTTTAGAGCTGATCCTGAGCGAACAATGCAGCTCCTCGCTCGCCAGGAAGCGCCGGCTCCTGCCCTTTGCCTCTCTCCGAGCTTTTTCCTTGGTCCTGCCAGCCCCCCACACACCACCCAGCCCGGCTGGAGGAGCAGGGATGACGCACCAAGTCATTTTGATTTGTGGCACCTCCCTGAGTAAGATGTGCAGAATAAAGACAGATGGCAACGGATGAACTCCAGCGGCTCTGGAGCTGCCACGAGCAGCAGCTCCCACACTGTGCACAGCGCCCTCAAATGAACTTCCCTGTGGCCCTGAGCCCCTGCAACACAGAGATACTGCAGCCCATCTTTTAGTAACAACTTCTGTGCCATTTACTCTTTTACCATCTTGGTTTGCTTTCTTTTTTTTTTCTTTTCCCCCCACTTTCACGAATCTCCTTCCAAACCCAGGCCTCAAAAAGCCACGGGAGCTGGGATGTTTTACATGTGTCCCCATCACGAAGCACTGAGACGCTGATTCCTCGACATCATCGTCTCCTGGGATTTTTGCAGTGTCACCAAACCGTGCTGAACCTCAGCAGAAGGGGATAATCCAGGTGATAATGCAAATATGAGGCAAAAATAACCAAAGAGCAAAACTCATTCTGGGGGAGAATTTTTATAAGGCATCTCAGTGGTTTTGGAGGCTGCCTGTTGTTTTCAAAAGTAATTTTTTCCACCAGGGGTTCAGGTCAGTTTTGAAGAAGAATCCCACCTTGCTTACATGCCTTTGCAATTGCTCCTTTCAGCCTTCAAAGATCATCTCAGCACCAGGTACCCAACCCAGGAGAGAGAAAACTGGGAGGGTTTCACGTAAATGATAAAATCTGAGCCTTTTATGAAAAAAAAATATGGAAATGAACGATACAGCGAGGACAATAACCTTTGTGGGGTTTAGCCTGATTATTATTAGTGTGGGAGACATGATGAAGGAAATCCCACACATTTTTTTCAAAGTCCAACAGAGAACAACCTGGGTCTCCCCAAGTCAGCCCCCTGGCCCACCTGAGGCTCAGTGAAAGCCCCTGGTAGTCTTAATAGCAGATTTCCAAGCCACTCTGGTGAAAGCAAAGAATTTTCTCATATGTGCAAACATACCTGATGATTGGCATAATCCCAAGGAACACACATTAGGTCAGTTAAAATATTCCAGTATATTGACATTAATTCCAGAGCTCAGACCCAAGATCATGTTCTCATTTGTCCGAAAAACAGAGCATTTAAATATTTAGTTCAAATATAAAGACTTTCAGCTTATATATAGTGTGTGTGTGGGGGGGTGAAATCCAGGGGACAAAAGTTTTCCTTGTAGCCTGCACAGTGCTGATTTCCAAACCTTGGCAGCCACAGCCACGGCAAACGTCTGGCCAAGACAAATCTATAAAATTTGCTCTGAATGTACACCCCCTCCATGCATGAAGGGCTAATAAGCCCAGATTCTTTCTGCCTCTCCAAACAGTGGAGCTGCAGAGGTTTCCCCACGGATTCTAGCGGGGCCAGGAGCACGGAGGCTTTATTATGTAACAGCCCACGTTATTTAGTGAAAATCTGGAATGCGCTTTATTAGCTGGGCCTTTGTTTGGTCAGGAAATACCTCCAGACAAATGTGATGACACAGGCATTTTTAATTTGCCACTTCACGTTCAGAGCAAATTAGGTGATTTTCCTGGTTATTGCCTCCATGAGAAGCGACAGGCTGCGAGGTTTGCAGTTTCCCTCAGAAGCTCTTGATGACATCGCAGACACACAGAGAGAGCACGAGCACATCAGGACGAATTAGGATCACCTCCCTCGCCCATAATCTGAAACACTCCATGTGGTCTCTCTCAGCATCAGTCCCAAATGCCAAGGCACTGGAACAGCATACTGGAGGTAAGGGAAGGAGAGGTCAAATTCCGTGTGCTTCGTACGATCAAATTTGTGGTATTAAACCAACAATTACCAGCAAAGTGGTGAGTGAAAAACAAACATCCTATCTATTACCCAATTTCAAATGCCAATGTGATGCCCCCAGGACTCTCAGTGCTCAGTTATTTTTTTGACACGTTTGGTAACGTGTCAAGTCTTAATACCTGCTCTCAAATGGAGCTGGGTTTTTCCATTTGAGAGCTCGAAGTCATTTTCATTTCGGAGCAGGCTTTGAAAAAGGCTGGTTAGACTGCTGCTGAAGCATAACTGGAGGATGTGTTCCTCTGTGGATTACAGTTCTGCTTAGGATAAATAGGAAAAAACGTAGGAGAAATGATGTTAAGTGCAAAATATTTAATCTTGACTGAATATCACCGAAGCAGCTCGGTGCAGACCCAAGGGAAACACCAGTAAAGAAAAAGAAATGGAGGGGGGGGAGCAATCTTAGTTTTCTTACAGTGATGACTAGGAACTGAAATGTGGCCAGCATAGGAACATGCACTTTTGCTGGACTTCCAGCCAGATAATAAAGGAAAAAACAGAGATTATGTGGAGCTGGGTAATAAAGAGGCAGCGCTGGTGAGTCTGCACCGGCAGGTTTTTTTGGCTGACGGTTTAATGACCGAGCCTGAAGATCTGCCAAGCGGAGCTGAGCGGGACTGACGCAGCTCCTGGGGTTTGCCTGAAGAGGGGAAGCATCACCGGAGGTCTGCAGGCTGGCTGTGGGGAGGGGGTGGGAGCCCTGCACAGGCCCTGCTGCTGGATGCATTAGCGGTGTGGGACCCCTCACCAGCACACCCGCCGGTTCCGGGGGTTTGTGGGGCTGGAGGACACCGGGCGGGCCCTCCTCGGCTGTTTTATGGCCAGGCAACTCCTGGGGTTTTGAGGAATACCAGGTGTGTGGCAGGGAAACCGATTTCCATGGAGGGTCCCGCTGCCTGGCTGGCCCGGTGGGTGGCCCTTGGTCTGCCACCACCATCCCCAGGAGGGCAGGAGCTGTCACCTGAGCCTGATGCCACCACCAGCCACTGGGGTGATGGGGCAGGGAGCCAGCGAGGGAGAGGAGGAGGAGGAGGAGGAGGAGGAGGAGGAGGAGGAGGAGGGCAGAGCTCCCCATGGAAGTTGTCTCTCAGAACCAGGAGCTGCAGACTTTGATCTCTTCCCACCTCCTAACGGGGCTCAGAGCTTGTGTATGGCATTTTTCCCCCAAGCTGCTCCAAAGTCAGGCACCTGACAGGGTCGGTGAAACTCAGGTTTCAACACATGAGGAATAATCTGGCTGGTCCTCACATGCATTTGAGAAGCACTTCCACAGCCGGTTTTGGGTGTATTTCTGCACGCTGGCTTTGTATGCTGTTATCACAAACACCTCAGTGGGGACTGGGCAGAGGTGAAAAGTTAGAGATTTTTTTCCTCCAGGTCAAGTGAATTCAGTTTGTAATCACTACGTGCAATTTTCAGGTGCTGGATGGTCACAGACATTAAGAAGCAAAACGTCATTTCAGAATTCATTCCAATCCCAAAGAGATAATCCCATCATCTCACTAGCAAGGCACGGTTCCTCAGAAGCCACCCCAGCAGATGAGACACAGGCAGTTTGCAGATACTTCCCCCCAACTCTCAAACGTGCGTGGTGTGCAGGTCAGACCGGTGTGAGTGCAGCAGCAAGCACCTGCTCTTCTGCCACACCAGGTTAAAATTTGGGGAATCGCATCCATGGGTCTTTTTTTTCCCAGCATCAGATGAATAACTTTTATTTTCAAAGCGAGAAGAAGCACCAGATGAATGTTTGGACATACCTGCCCTGCTGTCACCGTGCCTCACCCCCTTGCCACCACCCCTGGGAGGTGACTTGGTCTGCCCCGATGTGTTTTAAGCCCAAGGGTAATTGCTGAGAAACCCTCTCTACCAAAGAGTCAGAGGAGACTCCTACTTTGTGTTTCCCTTTTGCTCAGAAGGGGCTGAAGCAGCAATCTTGACTTAAAGGCTGACTCTGATTGGAAAATAAACAACTATAAAGTACAATAAATCCCATTGAAGAGTCCAGTCAAAACATCCCAATGAACAGTTAATGCTCCACTAACCAGCTCCAGATGTCACAGCCTTGTCTGGCACTAATTGGTGGACTGGAGAGTAAGTAACTGTGTAACCTGAAGGAAATCTCTGCTTCTTGCACGTGAGATGAGTTGCTAAGAAAACGGTTTGGTTTTGTTTCTTAATTTCCAAACTGCAGAGGAGTCACAGGTTCCTGCTGATAGCTTCCTAATTTTAGGGTCCTTCAGGCACCTCACAAGAAGTTTTTCAAGAGCTGCCTCTGAACATCCGATGTTCCTCCATCCCCAAACTTCTCTGGGTTTATTTGTTTAACCAGAGGACATGCCCCAGCAGATTGCAGCTAAGTTCTTAGATAAAGGTAGTTGCAAATTCCAGCTGGAAGTGTCTGAAGTACCAAAATAAATTTAAAAAACCCACAACCAAAAAAAAACCCAACAACCACCTCCCCCAAAAAACCCAAAAAGCCCAGCGAAGAAAGCAATTACTTTCAATTATAATTAAAACACATAAAATCAGAAGATGGGAGGTGAGTTTGGAGGCAAAAAATAGATTTTTAAAATAGGATTAGACTGGTGCACCCTAATTCCTACAGGCTGGAAATTCCACGTCTGCCTGCATGACTGCATTGGCAGGGGACATACAAAGTGGCAAACCAGGATTTTCCAATGGTTTTTTTTTAGGTATATTTGACAGGTTCATGTTATATATTCTGTGTAACACCACAAAGCAACATGTGTGCCTGAAGGTATCCTCTCCCTTTTAGCAGAATACTTCCCAGTGCCATGATTCTGCGCACATTTACTGGCATCATTTACCTTCAAGCAAAGATATGTCTTGGCTTCAGAGGCTTCCATGACATCAAGAATTACTATTCATAATTCATTCTCGGGGTTCTAGTCATATCCTGCCAGGGTGCTGTGAAAGACCTTTCCAGAAAGTTGCTTAATAAGATTCTGTTAAAAAAAAAAAAAATTACTGTTCAAATTCCTTAGCACTTCAGGTTAGTCTGTACAGTAATTTTATCTTTAATACAAAAATTTTAATAAACATGAATTTTAATAAACATCTCCCTTAATGTCACTGACGTGTTGTTCACGCTTTGTAAGACCACTTTAGAACTACGTAAATTAGCAAGCCAAAATCTGATGCTGAGCTTCTGCACTGATTTCTTTAGTACTTTAAAAAAAAAAAAAAAAAACTAAAAAAACAAGCCTACAACCCATTTCTCAATTGCCCAAACCATTTTTTTTCAGTGGAGCATCTGTTTGGACACGTTGAGCCGTGTCTTTCACTCCTGATCTGCGAGGGAATAACGCCGGATTTGAAACACAGTAGACACTTGTGCAAAGCATGAACAATGCAAATTACATCCAGCCTTTAATCCAGGGGATTCTGGGGCTGAGCTCAGCCTCCGTGGGTATACATATCCATCCTGCATTTAGTTCCACATATTCCAAGGCTGGATGTTTCCCTGGAAGAGTCACATGGGAGCAGGAGTGGGATTAAGTGGCTTTCTCTCCGTGTTTTGCTATTAGCATGACACATGTAATATGCAGGCACACAAGCAACTGTGCTGCACAATTGTCAGCCATGAAACCCATTTCTTCCAAGACACCAGAAGGTTCTCACGTTTCATTTATTTTCTTCATGGCCTTGGGAGAGAATGGATGGAAAAGAAGTGGGAAGTTAATCATACACCACACATTCAGAAAATCAGAAAAAAACTTCAGTAAATCTTCCTCCTTCAAGCCTGAGTGAAGGATTGTTCCCTGCCAGCAGGGCTCTGGGTGTAAAACTGGTTCCTTCACCAAACCTCTCCTTTTTGTGCTTTTAGAACTGCCAGAAGCTGACCTGACTTTGGCAATGGGGACACAAGGGAGGGTTTCCCTGGATGCTGAACAGGTACCAACATAAATAAAACCACCCCCTTGCCCGTATGAAGCAGCTCCTGTTCTCAACCTCACAGAGAATGAGGACCAAGAAAGGTCCTCCAAGGACCAGCTCCTCTACTTGGTGTATAATTTGGCTCCTTGAAGGTCTCAGGCTGGTACCTCTCAGCAGCAGGGGTTGGATCTGTAACCTCAACACCAACAGGGATTTGGTAGAAAGCGTGAAAGCACCGGATTGAAGTGGATGGGGATTGAATTGCTCACTGTAGGGGAAGGGAATCAAATTTTCTGGCCAGTTTTATCTCAGAAGTTCCTGCAAAGAAATTGTGGGACATTAGGAAGAAAATGCCTATGGAAGTTAAATTTCTCTTTCCATCAGTTAATTGGATAAAACTGGATAAATTCTGGAAAAGGTTTGTTGTGCCATTGCAGAGAATCAGTGCTTATTGACATTCATCATTGAATGTCTGTGTTTATCACCGACCACTTTAGAGCACTAAAGAACATCTTTAAAAACCAGCCCTCGACTTTGGCAGCAAAGCTGTCTGTTAAAAGAAACTGTTAACGTTCAGTTGAGTGGCATTTGGAAGAGAACTGGCAAAGTAAACTCAAGGGTTAATGAAAGTAAATGAGATAATCCTCATTGATCCCCCATAATCCCCGTGGTCTGAGTGCAACTGTCAATCACTGGGAGAGACTTTTTCCTAATCTATCCCTCTGTGAATAGGTCATTCCAAACTGAGTATACTTTATACACAGACATGTATTCAAACATACACACAGATGCTGAACATACAAGAAAAAAACTCGGCAGAGTAAATTCCAAAATGGAGAGGAAAATAAAGCGTGGCTAAAAATACGGTGCATAAATTTAAAAAATATAAAGTTTCTCTTACTAGTTAAAATATATTCCAGCTGTCTGTTCTTACTAACTCACTGTTTCCCATGTAAGTTGGTAGCAACTAATGAATCTGTAAAATCCCTCCTCCATAAAGGAGGAAAGACTGTTCCCATAAAATTAAAACTTACTGTTTAACAGATTGACCTAAGCAAAATATGGCCTGGAACATAAAAGCAATTATTTCAGCCTTTTTCAGAGAACTACTGACATAAGAAATGGATAAAATTCCATGATGCCATAGCTGAGGTTCAGAGGACACGATGCAGGAGGAGCAGGGTGTGTGAGAGAAGGGCACAGAGAGCTGTGCCCATGACTTGTCCTGGCTGCCTTCAGGCACTTGTTTGGCCCTTTCCTGGCACTGCCAACCCCACCAAAGTTGTCTCTTCTTCTGGGAAGCACATCACTGCAGGGCTGTGGCCGCATTCCCATGGTGTTTGGACACCTGAGCTCATCATCTCACTCCTCCAAGAGCTGCACTGATTTCAAAGATGGTCTGAGGCACCAGCCTCCTTCCTAAACTCTTGTTTTGCTTTGGCCCTTAACCATCTGAGCAGTGCTGAGCTCCTCCTGCACTATCCAGGGAGGGATGCACAAGGACAGGCACCAGACGTGGGGGAAGGATCTGGCTCAGGAGGCAGGTGAACACATCTGGATTGTGAGGGCTTTGCAGTCCAGATTGGCCACAAAAGCTCAGCTGTAAATCCATCCTTGATTTTATGTGAAGTCCATCCAAGATGCCCAGTGCGTCTTCTTATTTACAGCATTTATAAAGTACCTGCTTACTCTGGGAAATTTCCACCTAATACTTTGCATCTGGAATTCTTGATGGTATAGTCATGGCACTGAGGGACATGGTTTTGTGGTGGACTTGGCAGTGTTAGGTTTAGGGTTGGACTCAATTTTAAGGTTTTTTTCCCAACCTAAATGATTCTACATTTCTATATTATAGCAGTCCCTTACAGAGGAACTGTTTGGCATTTAGAAGAAAGCCAATCTTTCTGCAGAGCATTCAGACCCACCTGTAATAACGTTCCCACTAATGCTGCAGAGGAAAAGGAAATTGTCTGTCAAAGGTTTGGGACAGAAATGTTTCACGCTGCCCAAAGGTACCTCTCGATAACACAGTGCAACAGCCATTTTCCTCCTGTAAACACTCAGAGCAAACTTTGCTGCCTAAGCCACCCCCTCTAACCTGAGGCTGAGTTGGAAATAAATGCCCCACTCTCAGGTTTAAAGGAAAACCAGCTTGGTAGCCATTTGGCCTGCAGCCAGGATTAAAGTGTTAACTCCACGTCTGTCAACCTGTCACTTAAACATTTACCAAACTACTGACCACTTCTATTAGAGGACCATTAAACCAGGATTAAGCTTTTCCAGGGTTAAGCTGATGTAAAAATGCAAGGAATGTCGCACCGAGGGCAGCACATTTTATTTGTATTGTAAACAGGGAGAAGCTGGAAGATAAAATGTTGCATGTCTAATAAAGATGGGGATACACCCCTGCTTTGCATTTCTCCTTCCTTTAGCTTCCCAAACGCAGATCTCAGAGCTCTGATAGCTGCAGAGCACAACACAGTGAGCAGGGAAACCTCCAACTGCCTTAAAACCAGCCCTGGAAGCCTCACAACAGTTCGGGGCAGCTTTGCCTGGAGGGGGGATGTGACACCGAGTCTTAGTCCTGGGAATAGGACTAAGCAAGTCTGCCTACACTGATGTGACAAAATTGGCCATCCCCAAAGAGGGAGGAGCCCACATTTCATGAGATTCCTCCCCTTCCCCGTAGCCCTCCCCTCCATCTCTAGCCTGTTATCTACATGAAATGTAATTTTGCTTTCAGGAAGTATCTGTGACACTTCCATCTGAAGCAATGCTTCCAGTATTTACAGATATCAAAGAACTGGTCTTAATTTCATCTGATCCTTTAAAAAGCCTTTTATTCGAAAATGAATTATTGAAATGTGGTGTTGGTGAAAATGGGCTGCTCCAGTAATGGATTTACCTTGATGGTGCAATCAATTTCAGAGATTGGATTTCAGGATGGGAACTATTCATCACTCTCCATGTCAAGGCAGGGTTTACCCTCACACTGTGGTCACCCACTGCAGTTCACGGATACCAAGGGCAGAGGAGCAGTTTAGTCCTGGAGGACAACAAAGATGGGACTTTTCTCCACTTATTTTCGCTCCAGAGAGGTATACCTGTGCTTCTATTAGCATAAATACATATTCAGACTCTCATTAGTCCCTCTTTCTCCTTGCTACCAGCCCGGGAACAGTCCCACAACCCGGAGAGGCTCCACAAAGCCCCACAAAACACCATTTTCCTGAGGTGTCCTGAGCTATCAGTGGCAGCAACAAATGGCACATCTAAGCATGAAAAAAATGAAAGCTATTTTTCCATCCTCATCTCTAATGAATCTTGTTCTTCGTTCCTAGAAAGCAAAGTCAGCTCCATAAATCAAGAAGTCTGTGGATTTGGGGTTTTCCATTAACACCTTCGTTCATGTTTTGCTGTGACCCTTTGGATCAGGGTGAACTATTCTGCTGTGCTGGGAAATGGCAGCTCCAGAGCCAAATTTAGCACCTAGAAAATTTCCCTTGGCTCCCAGATGCCATAATTTTAAACCTGACTCCCTCCTCAAAGACAAAGTCACGTCTACATTTGATTTCAGGTGTTACACACAATAATTGAAGAAGTTAAATGGGGACCCGACGAGTCTCTGACTGTGGTGGGGTCTGGAAAATATTATTTGGAGCCAGAATTGCAGCTTTCTTGGCTGTGGTCTGTACTCTGCCTACCAACCTCAGCTCTGCATTTAGTCTTTCAGTGACTTTCTCAAGTATTCCAAATGAGGAAGTTTTGCTCAGTTGAAGAATCACCATCAATAAATGCAGCTGGATTGGAATAACTAATGAAGGGTGAAAACCAGGGCTTGTTATTCATAATTTATAATGCCTCTTATTTATAATGCCTCTTATGACAGTTAAAAGTAACTGAAAAGTCTCTGGAGTTTTAAATCTTTCTTCTCACTCCTTTCCACTACTTGCACTCCTCATTTGCTTAGGAATATCAACGGACAGGAAATAAATTAAGCCCAGAATACTCTCTCAGCCTCCTTAATCCAGTGTAAAAAGGGAAAAGGGAAAAAAAAAAAAAAAAAAAGGGATACAAGCACATTCAGCAATAACCTGTAGAAAGCCTGGTTAGTGACAGCTGGAGTGCAGGACACTCCCAAATTATCAGTGCTATATCAGATACATCACAGCTAAGCAGAATCAAGCATTCTCCAAGGAAGCTCACAGGGCCATGGAGCTCAGATTATGATCAGACTCTGCTCCAGTGCCACAAACACATTCCTTGGGATCTCACAGCCGGGTACCTGGTTCATCCAAAAAGAGCTGAGATCTCAGCTCTTGCCTCCACGAGCCAGCAGTGCCTCCTGCTGTACTCCAGGCTGCATTTATTCCCACACTCCCAACCATGTCAGGTCTCAGTTACCAAGGAAGCCGCAGCTGGCATTTACAGAGCTGCAGTGAGTGCTGGAAGATGTGTCTAAAGGGCCTCAACATCTCTGGAAACATCAGCCCGTGTCCCAGCAATGCCCCCTGCCCAAACCAGAGCGGGGAGCTTGGAATACCTGAGAGATGTTCTGCTCAGAAACCAGATTGAACACATTTCTGAGTGTGTTTGGGTGGCACCCAGAGGGTTTCAGCCTTCTCAGCCATGCTCCCCTGCTCTGGCTTTCACACCTTTCAGCACTGAGCTGCAGGAAGCTCTGCTGCAGCACCTCGACCTTGTGCTGAACAGGCTTTCACTTGTGCTGACCCATGACAAACCAGCACAGTTGGGGAGTGCTGGCTGTGTCATAGCCCACGTGAGTGCCAAGTCTGGCTCAATCCAAAAACATCAGAGAAAGGAACTTGGGGTCAGTCTTACTTAAGGAATGTGCAAAACTTCCTGGAGGTCACAGCAAGAGAACAAGCCCAATGTTTCACCTCTGAAGCTGAGAGAGGTTTTAAAACCTTTTCGAGTTATCAGCCTGCAAAGCAAGGTAGGCTGGCAGAATAAAAGAGGGGCTTGTCTCTGCCCTGGGCTGTAACTGGGAGCCTTTCACTGGAGAGGGCTCTTCCTCCCCCTCGGGGTGGTTTTCTGCATATCAGGTAGAAAATCTCCTGGAAAAACAGCAAGGCAAATCTTTCAAAACAATCATTATGATAACAAAGAAGAAGAATAATGTTAAAGACTGCTCTTATGCCACAGCATCCACCCAAAAGGTTTCTGCAGGCTTTGTTTATGGAACCTCAGCGCAGGGCAGCTGCCTCTGGGGAGGAGCAGCAACAAGAAGCTCCTCCACGAGTTGGTGCAGTGATTTCTCACTGCAGCTGGAAGAGCTCTTGAAGATGAAATGGTACTGATGAAAAGGATGTCTGTCTGTCTGTCTGTCTGTCTGTCTGTCTGTGCCACCCTCCCAACATTTGAATCAGTCCTTTTTGCTGACTTCCATAACACTGGGGCCAGGTAACATCCGCAGAGCAGTCTGAGATGTTGGATTCAAAGATGCCACGTGTGCAAAGCAAACTCTTCTCGTTCCCAGGCAAGTCTTGGGTAGCCATTAATTTTCACAGCCCATCTGGGACACTTCTACATTTCATATTTGGAGAAACTGAGGCAGGAGGTTGCACGGTTTTTAAAGGTCACCAAACGAAACTGTGGGAGTGCCAGATAACTCCTTAATGACCTGTTCCATTATAAAAAATCCCTTTTATATTGATTTTCCATGAAGGATGGAGAAATCTGCTAATACTCCAATATGTGAAAGTAGAGAAGGACAGTTACACCTGAAACAATTTGAATCAGTTCCTAAACAAGCTTTTTAATGCAAGTCCCAGTTCAGTGACAGGGTAGGAGGGGACACTGGACCTGAAAAGCTGTGACACCTCCCTTGCCAGGATGACCCGTGCTCCTGCCAGCCTGGCTCTGGAGGCTTGTGCCAAGCCCAGCTTTGCTGCACTAATCCCCTATCAGCAGCCTGGCCAGGAAAAATGTATTCTGCATGTCGTGATGCCAACACCACTGGAATGCTGAGCCCTGGGAAGGAGTGCCAGGGGAGCTCAAGAGCTGGCTGAGCTGTGGTGCAAAGCTGTGTGAGGAGGGATGGCCTCAGCTGAGGGGCAGCTGAGAAAAGCACGGAGAGAATTTCATATCTCCTTCCTTCTTCTTTATCCCAGAGGAAAAGCCTGAGCCAACAGTGCACAGGCAATCTACATGTTATTTCAACTTTGCTTGAAACTCCATGAAGAAACACTTTTCCTTAGAAAATTATCTGCTCCCTCTGCAGACCAAAGAGAGCATCATCTCCTGAGCATCTGTGCAAACGAGCCACCTTCTAAATGGTTGGAAATTCAAAACTCACAACTCAAGATGCAGCATAAAACGGAGCTGTTTCAGTTTTTCACAGCTGTTGCTGAATTCCTAGAACACAGCAAGCCCTGCATTTGGGCAGTCATGCAAAGATATGAATTTGCATTGTTAAGACACTTCTCTTTGGCTTCACTGACTGTCTGCTTCCAAAATTGTCCTTGAGGGTAAGTGGGGTTAATCAGAACAGTAATCCTTCTGACATTAATAGGGATGTGAGCACGTGCCATCCTTTCTGAAATGAAATAGCTGATGCTCACAGTCAGCCAGAGGAAGGAAGAAGCACAGCATCCACCTGCATCCTGATCACAGAGATTCTCTGCACAGCAGCAAGAAATGCTCAAAGCAGAAGTTTCTACAAGGGAAGAGGAAGAGGCTTCTGTGTGTCACACACTAAGGTCTGTCAAAGAATATTTGCAGAAGGGAAATTTAGGATTCATTTAGGGGGAACTTAAAAAGGAAATATAATGCCAAAGAGCTCCTCAGAGGCTGAGAGACTGGGCCTGTGTCAGTGACCCAGCACAGACTCTGCAGCTTCACAAATTCATTACTCCCACAGCTGATGGAAGGAAGGAGCTTGCATCCGGCTGCTGCAAGACAGTTCAGGAGCATGGCCTGGAATATGTTAATTGCTGTTAATTTTGTGATTTGCTTTATCTGTTCCACCATCTTTTCTGATTATCTCTTTTTCACTTGCTTACCTGTTGAATTTCAGCATCCCAGTTCCATTTCCCAGGACACCAGTTAAAAGGTCTTACCAGAGCAGGTTCCTTAATTCTGACCAGTAAGGCAGGACCAGTTATGATTGCAGAACTCCATTTATTGCCCATTGCCCAGCCAGCAATTCCATCTGATGGACTTTGCCACAAGTCTTCTAAAGCCTCCCCATCTAATCAGAGCAGCAACTTCTGTGCCAACCTGAAAAAGTTCTACCAGGCAGTCAGGAATTCAGACTTTGCATATGATATTTTGCAATTTTTTTTTTTTTTAGATGAAACAGCCCAGGTTTTGGCTTTCTCTGCAGAAACCAGACCTTCCCTGAGTCTTTTTCTTTCATGCATATTCTACAGCTTTGTGCCAGGATCTAATGAGACCCTGAACCAAAGCTGACACAGTCAGTCTCAGACAGAATAATCTCTTCTCACAGTGCACCCAAGCACTTTTTGGACTGGCTTCCTTTCTCTCAGACAATTACAGGTGATTTTCAAGAGACAGATGTTCAGATTCCCCCTTTGTCTGACAGGCTTTTTTTCTTTTTTTTTTCCTTTCTTTTTTTTTTTCTTTTTTCTTACCACTGTCATTTTTGAGGAATGATTTAAAAGTGGGCATTTCTAGGGTCTTCCCAGATTTCTGACCACACCCACCGTGGAGTTGTGTACCATCATAAACCCCCAGTCATTTCCTATTTTTCTGGTGCAATCAGTAAACAAGCACCCCAAAAGATCAGCACATACAGGGAGGAGCTGTGGGTTAATGCAGTTAAGTGACTGCAGTTAAGTACAATTTTATGGTTATGAAGAACTCTCATGAAAAAAGACAGAGCTGTTTCTCCTACTTACTGTACACTTAAGAGTGACATCTAGCTGAGCATTTTATTACAGTCTGATAGCCAGAAACATCCTTGGAGGGATACAATTACCTCTTCCAACCCCTATGAAGTGCCTGGCAATCAGAAGCAATTAAGATCCCCCTTAGCCTTTCGTAGCTGCTACCCAGCTGCTTGCACCAACCTCCTGCCCATCTTAGTGACTCTTCACTGGCCTCCCTCTCATTTATTTGTGTCCTGAACTGAGGAGCCCAGAACCAGCCTTTGACTGCAGGAGGAATCACAATTTCCTCCAACCTGGCTGTGCTTTTATTAAAACAGCCCCATGTGCCTTCATCACCCATGCATTCCTTGTCCCTTCCCTCTTCTTGCTCATCTCCCTGTGAGAAGATGAACAGATTCCTGCAATCAAAGGTAATTTTAATGGGCTGTTGAATTTTGCACTGTGCAAAAATCAGATTAATAAGAGGAGGTGTTATCGATTTTGCAGTAACCTCACAGGTTTTTGGAAAAAAAACTTCAGTCTTAGTTTAGCCTATTTTGCAGATACACTCTGAGTGCAGGAAAGCCTGAAGGAATTGAAATGGGGCCCAAAACCGAGGGCTTGAGCAAATGTTAGACAGCTGCATGCATCTTTCTGAAGTAAAACAGATACTGAATGTAGCTGCTTGGAAATGAGGATTTTCTGCTTCTGCTATGCTTGTCATCCTGCGAGTTCTTCTTGTTTTATTTATCAGTTTGGATGCACCTGACCTTGTCTGTTCTGTCCTGAAAACCTCCTTGTGCAGAAACAGCAGCTGGGCACCCACTCACAGCCCTGAGCAAAGCAACCCCGTGACCCAAAAAGTCTGTCATCTGTTTTGTGTGGGGTGTTTTTTGAGCAAAAAGAGGGAGGGAAGGGATTTAGTTGAGCTTCACCAACCTTCACCAGGAGAGATGCTGAAGGAAAACCCCCCCTGGGTTCTCAGTTCACTGCCACTGCTGTGCTGTGGCTCCCTCTGACCTGATCACCCTGTGTCCTTCTCCCCAGATGCCCCTTTCCATGTCCTTACCTATAAACTCATCTAGATAAAATAAACACCTTGCAGAAGGAAGGAAAAATCACACTCTGTCCCATCAGAAGAGCCTGGCCTGAGCCACAGCTCCTGCACTCTGCAGGAACCACAGCTGATAATCCCATATCTGTCACCAGTTGGGACACCGTGGCTGGGGACAGTTCTTACCTGCCCTGCCACCAGGGCAGTCTTTTACACCAGAGAAAGTGTCCAAAAAAGGCATTTAAAGCAGAATAACAACAGCCCACACCCACTTTGCAACGGGGAAATGAAAACATGGGCACTGAGGAAGCAGAGGATCAGTCCCCTCGAGCACAGTAAACAACTTCCCCACCTCCAGGATCATTTCTTGGCTCCTCTCTCTTTAAATCATCAGTGTCACAGTGGAAAAACCAGAAGGACGCAGTCCCTGAAAGCTCTTTCCTCTTTTTGCCTGTTGTTTAATTAAATTATCCCATAATGAAATCTTTCCCTAATGAGTCAGTGTTTAATAATTTATCAGCCACTGAAGCCCTGCTTGGAGTCTCATCAATTATGCATGACAGCACCAGGCACTTTCAATCTCTCTTTTTTTTCATTTCTCATTCACTTCATTAAAAGCCACAGCCTTGCTGCTCCTGGGTTTCAGTTCACTTGCTCAGACACAGAGGTCAGTCCACTGATACTCATTTTGCCCAGTGCTCACCAGGAGATGTGTGTGTGCCTTGGCCTAAAATTACACCTGTGGACACGTGTGTGCCACAAATGTGCCAGGGAAGGGGTACCTGCCTTTCTGCCTGGGAGCAGCAATGTGCATTTATCTCAGATTTACAGAGATTCTCACCGAATTATAAAATCCATCAGCACTTGTGCAGCTACACCTGTAAGATTAAATTCGTTCACCTTTCTGTGCAGGAATGTATCAGCACTGCCATTCCTGGGTGCCAGCATGCTCCTCTGACTGCAGCGAGTGAGTTTGTCTTATTCCACTTATCCTTTTTTATTTGTGTTCTCCTTGAAACAATAACACAGATAACCTGCAGGAATCAGCCAGGAAATATTATACATGAGCAGTACAGATATGAGTCTGCATCTACTGAAGGGATTGGGGAGGGAATGCCAAGCACACACTGCTGCAGTACTGACTGTCACTCACAGGGTGATTTGGGGAAGGGAACCTGGCTTTCTGCTTAGGTTTCCCATCCCATTCACCATCAGCTCTCTGCACTAAGCTTTTATATGGACCAAGCTCCTTTAGTCACACACAGGTAATTCTGGAGTCAGTAATCCCACTGCCCATTTATCATGGATGAATTTTTCTGTGAAGAGTTGTGTAAAACACACTGCTATAAAAAAAATTAATCTGGAGAAGCTTCTGCAAAGAATGGTTGACCTTGGGAGAGTTATTAAAAAACATTGCCCTTTCGCCCTGGCTTGTCTTTGGGTCGGGTTTGTTCAGTTACCAGAAAAACAAAACTAGCTTAATCTCCATCCTGGGAGTCCACAGTCACACTCAGTTTTGTTAATTCATGCAGTGTCCTCAGTAATCCTGATGTGCTGGAAATCTGGAGGTCTGGGGCAGGAGAAGCACCTGAGCTGGGAGCAGAGCTCGGGGACAGTGGCAGCAGAAGAGCAGATCTGATGTTTAACTGACACTGTCCTGGAGAGGGAAAGAGATCTTTGGTTTCTTTGGTTTCTTTGCTGGATCTGAGCACAATGAAGCACCACTGACTTACCACGATGTTTTACAGTCTTTGGGTCGGGATTCTCCAACTGCAGCAGGTCTGCTGGTTTGGTTACAAAATTATGCTTCTTACAGTAGCCAGTTTGAAAAGAGGAGCAGAGAAGCTTTTGGTGCAGTCACTGGAGTCAGATTCTGACTTTGTCCCACTTCCCAGCTGTTCCAAGAGAGAAAGAGCCCCCCAGCACAGGCACTGGCTCACTGCATGTTCCCAGTGACCACACTCTGACTGACCAGGAGGATCCTAGAGCAGAGTTAATCCCTCCTTCTCCTCTCAACAACCAGCACAGCCTGGTGCTGCTCCACCTGCCCACTGCCCCTGGCAGATCAGGGCTGCTCCTGTCCCTGGGGACAGCGCTGGTCCATTCTGCTGCTCCCACTTACCAATGTTCCCAAGGATGGGAAAATCACAATCACTCACATGCACATGCATTTGCATTTTGAATACTTAACTAGACAGCTGTGCATGGGAGAGATTTTTTGATCAATTTATACCCCGAAGCACAAAATTTGATTTTCCTCTTAATTATCTTATCAAGCATTTCTAGAAGAGCTGTTAGCTGTAACAATCTCATCAGGCCCTTCAAAAAAATCTACTGAGGGTCTTTCTTTACCTCAAATTGTTTCTTTCAAAGTGGACACTTCCCCACAACCACAGCAAGAGACACCAATAAAATGCATTTTACTAATTAGATTATTAAAAAAAAAAAAAAAAAAAAAAAGGGATGCAGCCCTCCAAAACAACCCTGTATTGGTGTCACTGGAACCCTGTGTTGCTCATCAGTAAATATTCTGTGTCAATAGGCCATTAAGTATTAATCCCAGTGCTGGCCATTTGAGAACTTTACATCAACACCCTTGTTATTTTACACATTGCTCCTCATCTCATTAAATGACTCGTGCATATGGACAAGGGCACAGGCTCACAAATGAGCCCACGTCGATAACACACGGGGCAGCACCTCTGATAAGGAGGGGAGAGAGAATCCCAAGAAAATGAATATGTCTGGGGCTATCACGGGTATTTATTTACACTGAGAAGAAAGGGAACCCGCTCTTGAAGAGCTTATTGTATTACCTAAGCTGAACTTCCAACATGTGTTCACTCTCAACCACATCCTGGCTTCATTTTTTTTTTCTTTTTTTTTATCCGTAAAAGCAAATTTGGTGTTAGTGAGAGATGCCAGACTGACAAGCAGAGCTCCCCTCTCGCCGCTCAGGCTGCTGCCCAAATGTGCTCCTCTCCAGGCTCAGCTCCCTGCTGCTACCTGATGAGGACAGATGATTTCCAGGGTGAGAACTGAGCTCGCTGATCCAGCCCTGTGGTGCTACCGAAGAGTTTCACCTCCAGAAATGCCTCCTCTGGAATGAGAGAGGCAACAAGGGGAGAGTTGAATAGTTTTGATTTTCACCCTTTTCTTCGACGGTGTTGTGCAGCTAAAATGCATCCAAAGCAAAAAGCAGGAGCAGCGATTTAATGGTGAAAAAATGGGGAATCAAGAAACACTGGGGTTTTTTTTTCAAATTATTTCAATATGCCCGACATTGTTCCTCCCAACAAATTCTCTCCAGGCTCCTAATTTACGATCTCAAATCAAACCCTGAACTGTGGATTTTAACCTGATTCTTCTGTAAATCACCCTAGAAATATTTTGATTCCCCAACTGGCTTTTCACTTCCTCCCAAGTAACAGTCGTGCAAGCCCACAAAGCTACTCCAGGCAATTATTCAAGAGGACAAACCAAGAAATACAATATCCTGTATCCAGCTACTAGAGATGTCCCCACTGAGTATTCCTCAGGCTGTTACAGGAGGTGACTGACAAAAGTTTTGAAAAGTCCTATTAGTGACGTATGTGGTGAGACTGAAGGGGAAAAAAAATACTCACTCCTTGTTTTCACTCCGGGAGAGAAACAGAAGTGAGGGGAAAGCGGGGAGCAGAGACCTGCAGGAGGTGTCGAGAGCGTGTGGCAGCGTGGCAGAATGATGGACACGCGCTCACACCGACAGGACTGATCACATCGACGTGGCAACTGCCCCTCTGTGATTGCACAGCTCCAATTCCTGGCATCTGGCTGGTCAGAATTCAGCAGGAATTGTGTGCGTCTTTGACAGAGCGAAATGATGACAGTGCAACAGCTGTGCTCTCCAGCAAAAACTGTGCAGTGGTGCTCAGGTTTTATGGCTCTCTGGTTTGATTCCCGATAGCAGCTATCCTATTATCCGTGGCCGAGACAGGTTAGCACCTGCTAAAAGCAATTTCTCATAAATTAGTCTGTGTCAGCTCGTGAATGGCTGACACTTAAGCCGAGGGTCTGCACGTCCCGCGCGGCGGTGGCGGCGGCTCTGCTGGTGCAGATGGTCCCCTGTCCCCACACAGCTGTGCACCCAAGCAGGGCTGAGCCTGGAACAATCAGGGCAGTGTGAGAGCCCTGCCAGGGTGTGCACGGGCACACACACCTGTGCTGTGCAGATGGTGCTTGTGCTCCTTCCCTTTGGGGGATTGCAGAGGAGGAGCATCCGAACCCGCTTATCCCGGCGTTTAGGAGAGGGGTTGGGGGCCTGGCTCACCACGGCAGGCAGAGCCCACACCGTGCACAGGGTCCCTGAGCAGCCTGAGGGAACTGTTCGTGTCTGGCACTGGGAAATGTGTCATCTGTCAGGAGATCCATGGCTTGATGCATAAAGTGGGGCTCACCCATCCATCCATGCTGGATTTACAGAATCACAGAATACGCTGAGCTGGAAGGGACCCACAAGGACCATCAAGTCCAACTCCTGGCCCTGCACAGGATCATCCCCAAGAGTCACCCCCTGTGCCCCAGAGGATCATCCAAACCCTCATGCAGCTCTGTCAGCCTTGGGGCTGTGCCCACTGCCCTGGGGAGCCTGTTCAGTGCCAACCAGCCTCTGGGGGAAGAACCTTACCCTGAGATCCACCCTGAGCCTGCCCTGACACAGCTCCAGCCATTCCCTGGGGGCTGTCCCTGCTCCCCCCAGAGCAGAGCTCAGTCCTGCCCCTCCTCTGCCCCTGCCCAGGCAGTTGGAACTGCAGGGAGGTCTCCCCTCAGTCTCTCCTTCTCCAGCTGAACACACCAAGTGCCCTCAGTGTCCTCACACGGCTTCAAATCAAGGCCCTTCCTCATCTTTGTTGCCCTCTTTGATCACTCTCTAACAGCTTAATATCTTCTCATATTGCAGTGACCAAAACTGGACATTAGTCATTATTTTTACATAACTTATTTCCAACCCAATACTCGAAGGAATATCCTGGGCTCTCCTTTACCAAATATCCGCGGCCAAACTCAGCTCTAAGCTCATGGTGCTGGGAAGAGTTAAGAGCATAATTTTAATCATTTGGCTCTAGGTCTGCCCCCAGTTCTCCCTGTCCTTTGGCTGCTTCGTGCTCTCTGCAGAGACCCACACATGTCTATTTGTGCCCACTCCATGGGCAGCTCCAGATCCAGAGGTGGCATCAGACAGCCTTGACCCGCCCAGGCTGAGCTGCCAACACTGACCTTGGTGTGCAAGAGCCCCTTGCACACACAGATGGAACATTTCCTTGACACAGACAGACCTTACATTTCACAGGGTCCAGTAGGTCACTGTAAGTGCTTTGGATCAATGAGGCACCTCAGGAGAGCCCCGTGCAGACTGGGATGAAACCTGATCTCGTGGCTCAATGTGTTAGAACAATTTTTCAACTGCACCGAAAACAAGGGGCTACAGGGCAAGCAGCCATTCTCTGGAGGGAACAGTGAGAAAAGGATGAGGTTTACATGAGGCATGTTAAGGATCACCAAACAAAAATTAACATTTATGAACAGAGGGGAGCAACAAAACCCGGAGCCAGTCATTGACTGACAGTGGTCAGAGTGATCAGCACGACACACTTACCAGTCATGGCCATTCCACTGACTTGGCATTATGGAGCAGCACTTCCTGCAGATGCCACAATTATCACATTGCAGACCATGGATCCTTGTTTTTCTGTGGGCTACTGGGATCCAGACCTTGCCATCCCTTGCACAAGGTCCCATCCCAGGCAGTGACCGCTGCAGGGAGCCAGCACAGCCTGCCCATAGGAGGCACAGGGCTGCTGGGGAGCACTGCCCTTCCCCACCTCCCTTGTCACACCTGGTTTTACTCATTTTATAACTCTAGACTTCCTTTTTCTATTTTTGACGGGTTTTTTTTACCATCTTTGTTTTCATTTCCAGTGTGGGGTTTCTTTCCATATTCTCCTCTGTGTTTGTTCTTCCCACACAGCCTTTCTCATTTTTCTTTTCCACCCAGTCCTCCCATCTCCTGTGTTCTTGAAACTGTAAAATTTCCCAGCTCCTTCTTCCTCTTTTATTTGTGGACAGCTTTTATTTTTAATCACAGGAATTTCTTTAGCTGTTGGACAACATACTAAACCCTACCCAGAGATTTAGGTTTCCATACAGGGGGATGTTGAGCAGACCTTTCACCCCTCCTTGGGGGCAGTGATAACATGACACACTTTTCAAGCCAAACATGGATGTAAGCAGTTCCAAATTCACATCAGCTAACAAGCAAACGGGACTGGCACACCTTCATCCCCAAAAAGGGGTAATGACTCTTGAGAAAAACATTAAATATCATATTTTAGCAGTGGCCATGGAGCAGACCAGAGTCCCATTTTGGTGGTGTGGGTATGCACAGCAGCAGAGCCCCAGGCAGCCACTCCTCCTAAAAAAGAGCATTTCCAACACATCCAGTTTCAAAATTAGCAAGCAAACAGCGTGGATGCTGCAGAGTTAGTCACAGGGACAGCTGCAGCCATCACCCAGGAGAGGATTTGCCACGTCTCTGAACAACAAAAAGTAACAGGGAAAGTTGGAAAAAGCCAGGGAAGGCAAGGGAAGAAAGTCACGGTCAGCAGGAGCATAAAGACCTCAATTTACAGCACCAGACAGGGAGGGGGAAAAGTCAAAACCCACCAGAGTCAACTTCATCTGTCATAGCCAAGCTGATTGCAATCAATAGACACTTAATGGTCTCTCAGAGTCCCATCTGGGCAATTAGCAATAGCATTAAGCAAGCAAAGACGTATTGTAAGCCTGTTCCTTCAGTGGAAGTGACAGAGAAGAGAAATAGGAAACCAAATTACATCTTTAGATCCAAATTCTCCTCTCATTAATACTGCATGAAACCTACTGCCACGGGCAAAAATGGGACAAAACTCCCAAGTTTTGTTTTCTTCCCGCAATTTTCTGGCTCTTTTTTTTTTGTTTGTTTGTTTTAAACTCAAAACATTCAGCCCCGGCTTCGAACTGTAATAAAACCTATCAAAGTCAGGAGGTAAATATGAGTGCCAGTGAAGGAAAGAGTGGCCTTTGGAGTATTTATTTTACCACCAAATAAATCAAAAATAACGATTTGGAGTGCCCAGGCTTCGCTGAAATCAAGGAGAAGCATTCACGTTTTCCCTTTTTCAACCCCAAAATGCAGCAGGCATCCTCCCAGGCCTTCTGGGGATAGAAAACAGCGCTAGAAATAATTGGAAAGAGTAAAGTTTTCCTTACATCTTCTATTTTGTTCATGGCAAACACTGAAGAATAAGGATGAAGAATACTACTCAGGCAGAAGGACTTAATGTGCTTTCAGTTTTATTAAATATGACACTGCTGCATTATAAAAGACAAAAATACATATCTACAAGTCATGTAACTAAATTACTGTCTCCACTGTGATCTCAGGACACTTTTCCTGAGAAATGGAGCAGATCCAGTGCCCTGCACAAATTTAGTTGATTGGCCTAATTTTTTCTCTTGCAATTCACCTGACCTGCTATTGTGCAAATTTTGACCTGTGATTTCAGAGAAAATAAAGGCTAAGGTTGTTGTTGGACTGGGATAAAACTTGCTATTGTAAGTTGTGCTCTCTTAGTGTCTATCAATGCAGATCTTCCAAAACTAACAGAGAAAGTAAATTATGAGTGTGGGAAGATCCTGTGTGAGATGTGCTTAATTAATATCACAAGCAAAATGGGACTCTGTGCACACAGCTGGCAAATTGGGTGCACTCTTGCATTAAAAGTAATTACCTGGTTTGTGTGCCACCAGTGAACTTATACAGATGATAAAAGTTATCATACAGTAGTCGAGTCTATAAAAGAAAAAACAAATTAATTTTGAAAGCTTTTTATCAGCTCAAAGACTTTAGAGAGCCTGTCAGAGTTGGACTGGGGTGTTAGACTCCACAAATTTTGGCAAGTTATTAGCACCTTTCCATATCCAAGAGGGGTGACTAGGATCAAATTTGCAGCAGATGCTTTTAAGTTAGTCTGTGGAGTTTTGCAGACAAAACAGACAAATGACACAAAGATATGTCAATTTGCCAACGGAAAGTCATATCCTGCCTATTCATGAGTTCTGCTGAGCAATTAAAAAACTGGTGAAATATGCATTTGCTCCGTGGCACAGCTATGAACTGAAGGTAATAATCTCAAAATGACAGAGCAGGAAAACACCCCAGCCCTGGGCATGCTGACCCTGTATTATGGTAACTTAGAGCATCATTTACCGGTGTAACAGAAACTCCTCACAGCTCAGTGTTGATCCCCTAAGAATCAAATGACATTTTAAACCTGTAGTGCTACTATTTTTCTTATCTTTGACCTACAGTAGGAAGCAACTTTAAATCTGTCCTGAGTGGACCTGTTCTCAACAAACTTTTCAACTCTTGCACCGGTGGTGAGCTCCGAACTGCAGAAGCAGCGACTCACTTGCAAACACTCAGTAAATCACTTTATCTGGAAGAGCTGCCAGTGAGATAGAGCAATTGCAAAACCTTATCTGAGAAAGAGTTCTTTTTAATGGCTTTAATAAGTGCTGCAGAAGTGACAGACATAACAACTGAGCCACAACCAGATGCCAGGAGTCTGGCCACAGTAGCGATTCTATTTGGCAGGGTAGGTCGCTGAAACGCTTCTGCTCACTGAATTTCTTCTTTCAAACCCCTTCCTTTTTTTTCTGCCATAATGAGTTTTCAAAACATATCTAAAAGATGGCACGGAGACAGCTTGTAACATATTGACTGGGTTAACCAGCCCTGCCTTAGGAGGATTTTCAGTAGGAAAGTGATTCTAAAAGCAATCCTGGATCCTGGCTGCTCGCTCCTGATTGATTTACAGAAATGTTTAGGTGACTCTGGTTTCATAAACATTGCGTGCAACACTAAGGGATTTGCAGGACAGATTTTTACAGCTTTCCATTTGGTCTCCATTTATCAGCTGAGACAGAGATCACACAGAAAAGGGCCAGGAGAGAGGCAGAGGAGGACCAGGAGATTCCAGGGTCGGAGGTACTATCCATCACATTAAGTCTATAATTTCTAATGGGCTGTTATTAAATGTTTCTGGGGCTCCCCAGTACAACAGAGACATGGACTTACTGGAGTGAGTCCAGCAACGGGCAAGAAAGATTATCAAGAGACTGGAGCATCTGACAGAGGAAGGGAAGATGAATGCTGGAACTGTTCAGCCTGGAGAAGAGGAGCCCCTTGGGGAACCTCATTAATGTGTGCAAATACCTGATGGGAGCTGGATGAGAAGGTGGCTCAGGGATATCCAGTGGCAAGAGAGTGGCAAGGAGAGGCTATGGGCACAAAACCAACCAAACAATACCACTTAGACTTATTTTATGGTTAGAGTGGTCAGGCTGCCCAGAGAGGTTGTGGAGACACCCAAAACCTGACTAAACAACCTGCTCTGGCTGACCCTGAGCTGGGGGCTGGATCTCCAGCACTTCTGGGGCTCTGCTGTGTGGGTGGGATCCAGGCAGCAATAAACAGTCACATCATCTTGACTTTCCCCATCTGAAAGGTTGGACCTGTAGCAAGGTGCTGAAGGAAAAAGTGGTTCTTGTCACAACCTTGATTCTGTAGATCGATTTGGTGGCACACAAAACACATTCTAATTTGTCATTTATTACTGCCAAACACAGTGGCAGCACTGTAGCTAATTATTTTTTCTCTGAGCACGCTGTGGGTGTCTGTATGCAAATGACAATATCCTGCACCTGGGTATAATTGTCATTATTAATACTGACGTAAATGAAATGTTAATTCTTGCTAATACATCAAACTGTGAAGTGCTTTAAGAGTAGAATTGCTATAATAAAAGCAATTGGGTTGTTTTTTTGTAATTTGATGGCCCACAGAAGTGCAGAAACATGTCTTATGGCTTTACAAATCTGTGATAATTTCCTTCAACTTTTCCTTTTATTGCCTTGTCATTAAATTCACATTGAGTTCTTAAAACAAAAATGTTTAAAACAGATGTGGCTGTTAAAGTTACAATATGAATTTTACAACCTTAAGTTTTATGACACTGAAAGAAATTTCAGCCACCAAAGTGACAAGAATGGAAGTAGAAAGCAGCTCTAAGGGAGACAGATCTCCATAACTGACAAAAACTTACGCTAACATGATGCATACATTATATTCTAATTGTGTAAGGCAGTGTTCAGAAAGAAAATTATTCAAACCCCCATCAATTATCAAGATTGAATAGAAAAGAAACAAGGGTGAGGAGAAGAAAGGGAAAAAATAAGGAAAAAAAATGAAAGAAAAAATGTCTTGGTTCCACTTCTGTCCTTTATCAATTTTCTCTGTGGATCTAATTTATGGGACCTAATATTTCATTTCACGGTGATCCACACATTGTCCTTCAAGCAACCCTAGGGCAAGGATTCATTCTAAAAAAAAATTAATAATAATTTTCGTGACATTTTGGAGAGGAAATTCAACTTGCATTTAATCTGTCTGTAAAAACCCTGATATCTGATTTCACCAGAAGTCTCACTGTGGGTAGACAGACAGACAGAAATGTAGACAGGGTCTCTTTATGCCCTGAAATAATCCACAACAAGTGTAGGAGTGACCCCTCGCAGTATATTATCCCACACAATATGTTTTCTGATCTTTCATGTGAATTGCTCCATGCTAATTCCTCATTTCCTGGATTTAAGTCTGCGTGCCACAACCCCCTCAACCAGTGTGTGTGCACGTCTCCTTTGCTCCCTTTCAAGAAACATCTTCTCACGTTGAATATTCTTCCACGGTGAACGTTCTTCTCAGCTGGTTGCACCAGGATTCCATCGGGATTATCCCGAGCGAGAAAGGTAAAAATTTGACTTCAGCCTTACTTCTTGTTTTCTCTTTCTCTCAGTTTTTATGGCCTTTTTGCAGCTCTGTGGATCTCTAAAGCTTTGATCCTCCTACCAACTGTATTTTAGACTTTTCGATGGTCATTTGCTAAAGTCTGTGTTATTTCAGGTATGGACTGGGTGACCCTCTTTAAAATAAAACATCTGTAATTTGGTTTTAAGCCTGCCCTCTTCTTGTTGTTTATTAAGTTCTGCACACTTCAGCCTTGTCATCAATTTTAGCAGTTTTTAGTGAGGGTTTAAATCTTACTCTCGGGGAAAGGGAAAATTGCAGCCCAGAATAATCTTCAGTGAGACTGTGCCATCTCCCCCTGTGCTGCGAGAGCAACTGTGCAGTTTTCCTGTTGGGTTTCAGTGGGATGTGTGTTTAAATAAAGACTGCTGTAACCCAATTAACCCAGGCAATCAAGAAGCATCAAAGATTGGGGTTTTTACTTACATACTGCCCCAGTTTAATGGCTCAGGGTTGTTCTTTAACCCCCACGAGCAGCGGTGTCCCAGCACCACACTGCTCCCTATTTCTTCTCTCCAACTCTCCTGCAAGTGAGCCCTGCAGACTTTTTCCTCTTCCCCAACGCCTTGTTCTTGCTTATATTTTGCAAAGGACAGGGCTGAGGCTTCCCAGCCTCGTGCTGGTCCTTGATTTACTGCTTTTCCTCCCGTGCCCTTCCCTGTGCTCGTTATTCCCATAGTATCAGGCAAGTCCTAGGAAAGGCAGCTCTGTCACTCAGCCACATGATGACGTACACTTTTGGCTTCAGCAGAGAAAAAAAAAAAAACACCTTTTCCTCTTCCAGTCAGCCCCAGCTCCAGCTCCTCTTCCCCAGCAGCCACATTACCTCACAGTTTCGGCAGCCCTGCCTCTGATCTCCCCCTTCTCTCGTGACTGATCTCAACGCTGGCCAGGTAACTTTCCATATTAGCAGCTAATCTCCCTGCTCCCATATGGCTGGGGTCAGTCATCATTTCCATGACTTATTTGTTTCAATATCCGTAAGAAGTGAGGAAGTCCTTGGCATCAAGTAGCTTTAAATGATGTCAGGGGTCAACTGTGCCTTTGTTCCAGCACCGTAAATGTTCCTCCGTGCCTGCGCTCACCTCTGAGCGCTGCCCTGATGTGAGCTGGGGGTAACCCAGGTGTCCTTCCATCCCCTTTGATTTACTGCAGACATTATTGTATTCTATCTGTAGCAGTTCAGTTAAAAATGATCTGGTCCCTTTTCTGCCCAGCCACGTTGTAG
The DNA here is from genome assembly GCF_003031625.1 of Empidonax traillii. Taxonomy (NCBI): domain Eukaryota; kingdom Metazoa; phylum Chordata; class Aves; order Passeriformes; family Tyrannidae; genus Empidonax; species Empidonax traillii. Next base: position 46,874 of record NW_020955768.1, on the reverse strand, counting down.
GAGCCTGAGAAACGTCTGTTAGGAGGGCAAGTCTGGGGCTTACGGGGAAATCGGATAAACCACTGTCTCATCTCCAGCATCACCATGTCAGCACGTCTCAAATCTCTCCCAAAATCTGTGTCATCCACGCAAGATCACAAAGGCAAAAGAGGGGAGAATAGATCTTTAAAAATTATCTTTAAAAAAAAAACACAAAAGAGGCACCTGAGTTGCCAGAAAGCAGAAGGTCCATTGCTAGGGGAGGATGTGTCTCAGTTTGACAGCTATCAGTCCATTTTGCTCAGGCCTACTAAACTTCACCTGGTTTAAAACTATTTTCTTGTAATTCCTCACTTGTTACTGTGTAAAACCTGTTAGACCTATATATGCTTTTATAGATAAAGCATATATATCTGCCAGTATCTTGGCTCCTCTGTCATCTAGACATGTTCAGAGTGGGATTGAATATCTCTTTGATTAATGTTAATGCTTGATCAGTGTACTAAAGCTCTCATGGATTGTAAAAAGCCATCATGTGGGAGAAAGCACTATGTGAAACGTTTAGAGACTGGCAAGAGAAGATGATCTAATAGCTCTCTAAACACTTTATTATTATTTATTGTAGCCAACTTTTGCATGCAATAGCACGGTGTTGTCATTATTTGAAAAGTCAGAAATCTCTTTGACGTTAAGACACCCATGTTCACATATACCGAATTTTGTACCTGGCTTCCAGACATCTACAATCTGGCTGTTGCATGCAGCTCCAGAAAAGGGATTTCTTTGCTGGAAGTATCACCACCGGTTCCCATGCACAAATAGTTGGGACGTGATATAACAAACACAGTTCTCCAGCCCAGGCAGCCCCCAGGTTTCCCAGATGTGCTGTGTGACTGCTTGGGCTGCCACCCAAGCAGCGATTTGCTCCTGTCAGAGCAGTGCAAAGAGATTTCAGCCCCAGACAGCCAGGCCAGGAGCCCGAGCCGTGTTTGTGAGCACTGACCTGCCTGTTTTCAGCAGCAGCAAAAATAGATGGGGCATCATCCACAAGTAGAACCAGTGTGTGTGTGTGGGGGGGTCCCCCGAGCCCAGCACTGTTTCCTTTTGTGCTTGGGGAAAAAGAAATGCACCGAGAAAGGATGGGAATAAATTCCACCTGCTGCTTCAGGCCATGTTCAAGAGCTAATTAAGGCTTTTCCAGTCACAAGCCAGAAGGAATCAAACAGGAGGAGGAGCTGAGGGTCTATGTAAGGTTTTCATCACATTAGGAAGTTCAGAGTGCTGCTGTTTAGACCCTGACATCCCGACCCAGCTGGGTGATGCCTCTGAAGCTCAGAAATCACATGAAAATAACAATCTCACCCACCTTTCCCTGAGAAGTTGTTGCCTCCTCCTTTCTTTTTAGCAAGGGCTTGACGTTGGGTGGTGTGGGAATCAGGGTGGTGCCTGGATCTTTTGCAGTCCCCAGTGTGACTGTGTCTGATTGACTCCTGCAGCTCAGAAATGCTGGTCTGCAGACACTCATCAGAGGCTCATGGAAGCCAAGTAGCTGTCTGCTTAGTTGTAAAAAGGGGGATAGTGTGGCAGTGGAGGCAGAAGTACAGCTTGGCTCTAAAAACACCATCATGGAGTATTTACTCTTTCTCACTTTGATTTCCATATAAAAATATATGTGACACACTACTAAATACTGTTTAATAAGAGTTATATTACCAAGACTGAAGTCATGATTTCTGTGTGTGAGTTCTTTCTGCCCTATACCTTTATCATGCATTTTTCTGTAGGTTAAATTAGAATCTCAGCAATCTTCATGGTACCCCACGGCCTTAATGGGTTTAAACAGTTCAGTGAACTTGGATTTGTATAAGTTTGCTGATTCTCCACTGGTCCTGGTTCTTTCAGGCTAACTGAAGGGAAAATCAGTACAAACTTATTTTTGGCACTAGAGGCAGTGGATCTGACTGAAAACAGAATAACAGGAGATTGGCTGAAATGGTTCCATTATTACATGGTCATTTTGAATGTTGAACTTCACTTTAAGCCAAAGAACATGCTAAAGAAAATAAAGCCTGAATATATTGTTCCCACATTTGCAAACCACTAACACACGAATATTTCTGAGCATCCTAAATATTCACCATTTTTGGCTATGACTTTATCTCAGTCACCATCTCCAGTGCCAAGTTTATTTTTAAAGAGCAGTCTAGTTCCTGCTCCTTCAGGTTTCTGCAGACAGCTGTTTTGTTTTGCTCTTCCCATGCTATGAAAAATCTGTCATCCAGTATTTAATTCTAGCACCTAACTGCCTCCCTTGAGACAACAGAGGAGCCTCCAACAAATATGAACCCATCAAGATTCCCAAGTAGGATAAAAAACCCCAAAGTGAAGGCTAAAGCAAAACAGCAGGTCAGGAAGCTCAAAGGCTTGGAGCACTGATTTCTTTGGCACAAAAAACACCGGTTGAGTCCAGTCTGTCCTCTGATTTAAAAGGAATTATCCTGAGGTAAAAATAAAGGAATGCAGTGGTGAATCAGGCTCATTGTCTAGGTTTAGCACAAAGCTGAGATGAAGGAGTTGGGCTGCATGTGATGCAAGGTGTAAATGAACAACACGCGTGAGCAGGGCTTGATCCGTTCCTTATGGCACATGTGAAACTTATCCCAGGTATTTGTCTGCACAGCTCCTCAGGCCACGTAAGACTCTTCTGTTTTCTAATAAAAATATTGACCTGATACACCAAGACCTTGAAAAACAACTGGAGCCAAATGGCACAGTGAGACTCCATCATTTCCCTGTCAGGATCTGGAAGAACTGGGGAGCGTTTCAGGGTACAAGGTTGTGATTGTCAAAATGTGCCTGGGAGAGATTCACTTTCCTTGATTCTACTTCTTCTCTGGGATTGCCCTTGATTTCTTCACCCCTTCTGAAGGTTTGAGGGCTGCTCCTGCTGCTGCTCCTTCTCTCCTCCTTGCTATCCAAATCAACAGCTGTTCCCTGTCCTGAATAACCTGCAGAAAGCAGGGCTTTGGCTGCCCAGCTGCACTGAATTCAGAGATTCAGGTAGAAAGAGGCTGTGGGGACAAACCAGGCTGGGGAAGAGCAGAGCTCATAAGGTCCTTGACACAGCTTTCAATAAATATTGCTCTACTGTGCCTTATATCCCCCTGGAAAGTTGTTGGCAGGTGACTCAGGATGTTTTAAACTCTGCAATCTTGTGCATCAAGCACCAGCACAAGCAAGAGGTTCATCAGACCTTCTGGGTGTCCTCTAACAGGACAGTCACATCCTCATTAAACAAGGCTTGTCAATCAGACAAATTTTAGCAAATTGCCACACACACTGAGCATTTCTTGAGGGGGGACAGAGACAACCAGAGAAGCACCCACTGGAACATGCAAAGCTTTTGCCCAAACACTGCCATGTTTGGAGTTCTCTTTAAAGCACCAGCCCTGATGGTATGTCTCTAGATAAAGAGATGTGACTTCATTTTAAAGACATGAAGCACATTGAAAATCACGGTTACGAGGACAACCTGAACCTTTACAAGCTCGAAGGGCACATCACGATTGCTTTAAGCACCAACTGACCTTTCCTTACGCCCACGAGGGAACTCCCCTGTGACGCTGGAGCTGTGGATTAGCAGCACTGTCAGACTCACAGGGACCACGACCTGGGTGTACCCGAGCCTCCCAGAGAGGCAAGCGACACTTCTTGAAGCAGCTTCCTGCCTTTACCTCTTCTGGAGATTTTCATATCTCGCTACAATCAGCCTGAATTTTAAACAGAAACTCAGTTGAAAAGGGGCTTCTCACTGTGTTTCACAATACCTGGCACTGACTGCTCCAACAGTGAGCACAAACGCCCTAAGAAAAACACCAGTTCAGCCATAATTTCCTGTCTTTCTGTTTCTGCTTTTCGGGGTTATGCATACCATTACCTAGAGCTTAGCAGTGTTGGGAAAGACACTAACCAAGTGTAATGACTTGGGGAATTCAGCTCACTTTAGAGTTTCCAGAAATTTTTCTCCCCCCCGAGAAGTTTTTTCCAGCTATTTTATAGGCAGCAGAAGGAAAAACAGTTTGCCCAGACAGCAGCAGTGTGAGCTATCTTTGGATCCGTGCTGTCAAACGCAGAAGGCATTTGCTGGGCAACCCTCAAAGTGTGCATACCACAAGATTTAATCAAGGAAAACTCAAGTTCATGTCCTATTTTGCAAGAGGTATATTCCCCAAAAGGACTGGGCAGACCTCCAGAGAAAACTCATCGCTGCCACGGAGCAGAATTGAGATGGCAAATGCTTTAAGGTTGGAAACATCTGTGTGCTGCTCCTGCACTGCCTGACGGCCACTGGCACGCAGAGCTGAGACCACAGACCAGGCATCTGCAAACTGGGGGGCACTGGCGCTGCTTTCAGCACTGTGTGCCCATTCAGAGCCCCTCGGTGGGGCTGTTAAAAACTCAGGAAGGTCCCTCAGATTGGCCAAAAGTTGCAACAAGTATTCTTAGCTTTTTTTTTTTTTTTTCTTTCTTTTGTTAGGCAGATAACTTCGATTTGGAAATGTCTGTTTAGCTAGGAGACAGACTAATTTGGGAAGCCTGTTCTGTTCCACAAATGACATTAGGGTTATACCAGCCCTGCTAAAAAAACTATCAACAACCGAGAGACAGATTCTGTTGTTTTTTCTCACCTAAACTAGCACTTCTATAAAAATAACCCCATGGAAGCTGACAGTTATTGAATGAGAGAAAAAGATCAGTATTAAAATAATATTCAAATGGCATGATAATCCCTCTTTTATAATACCAAAATTAATGGCAAGTGTGATGATGATCGAGACTAATAAGGAGCAAAATACGCTTCTTTTTAAAGGGAAAACATCTGCTCTGCTTTGTTTTTTTCCCTGAACACTGTGAAAATAGTTGGTTTTGCCTCAGGAGGTAGAAAAGGTTTCACTCCTCTAGCAATGCCTTCATTTTTCTTCTGACCCCTTGGATCATTTAATTGGGCTCCTTTTTAAAGCCAGTCTGTAGGTAAACTGCATGCAAAATTAGCCAGCTGGGTCCCCTGCCAAGAGTGTGTCATTTGGTATCTGTGAGTGCCAGCAGGGTCAGGCATGACACATGGTGCAGCTCTGAAAAGCAAACAACCTTCAGGTCCCGTCCATAAAACAGGGAACGCGTTCAGGGCTGTATCGGGCTCTTTCAGCAGTTTCTCATGCATGACCAGAGGTGTGGATTTTATGTGCAACCCATAAAGAAAACTCGCCAATTTGCACGCCACAAGCACTAGCAGGTGATGGCTCAGGGTAGCAGAGGAGGTGAAAAAACTTTGGCAAAGACATTAAAACCGTGTCTGCATGTAAAGAATACTCTTTTCCATTTAGTGCAGGCAGCAGTTGCCATGTGAGGCTTAAGGAGCTAAGCAGCAAGTTAAAAATACTGTTGGGAATCACTGCTTCATACCCCAGCAGGACTAGCTCAGCCCTTTTGGGGGAGGTGAAATTTTAGGAATCTACTGGTAAGTTCATTTTAATTTCAATCAAATGCCCCAGCAGGCCCCACCCTTTGCTTTCAGTTCGGAGGTGGAGCTTCAGAGAGCCAGCAGAGAGTTAATGGTGCCCTGGCCATGCGGTTGCTGGCACAGAGTGCTGGGTGGGTTTTGCAGAAGGGTGTGTGTAAACGAGCTCCAGGCATCTCTGCAGCCAGTTGGAAAGCCCTTGTAGTAACAGCATCACACTGTGCTGGATGCTGCCTGTGGTGATTGGGTCTGCAGCAACGTGACAGGCAGAGATTTATCTGGATCTCAGCAACAGAGAAACAGTTTCCTGACCAGAGTAGAGCAGTCTCGTCATTAATATACCATCACTTCCATCAAGTCACTCTTACCTGAAACATCTGCCTTGCCTTCCATTCATTTCCTTTGAAAGTCCAGCTCAGACTCAGGCATGTGATGAAGTGTTACCTGCCTGCACCAATGAGGAGCCATCAGACATCATCTGTTTCAAGAGGCTCCTGTTTCCATCAGTTACCTTTGCTCTTCCCCTGGGTCAGTCATGACCCTGCCACCCCAGTTATCCACTCCTTGAGGGTGTGCTGCCAGGTCCTTTGTTGCTGAATAAATGTGGTTTTGGATGAGAACTTTCCCCCTTCATGTAGGAAACAGAACACGGAAAACACTCATAAAACCAGTGATTTAGGCACGCAGTGACATTTATACCCTGCTCAGGACAGGCCCAAATTCAAGCTCCAGATGTGGATCCCAGCAGTCCTGTATTCACCAAGCCCTCACATCGTGCCTCCTCCCAGCTCTGTAAAACACACACCCAACACCTCCACGTTTCCAAAGCAAAGGATGAGCAGGGAATCCTTGCAGGGGGTCGGGATCCCAGGTGCCCACACCACCTCTTCCCACTGACACTGCTTTATTGTGGATGTTTCACAGGCCACGGCTGTCATCTGCTGAGCTCTGGACAAACCTGCAGGTTCAAAACAGAAATATCTCCCTGATCTACAAAATCAAGAACTTTTACTTCTTCGTGTTTTCGGATTTGAGTCTTTGGAGTCTCCCTTCTTTTGTCCACGAGTAGCAATGCTAGAAGTTCATCTCTGGGCTTGTTTATGTAAAGTACGTGGAAATACTGACGGATTCACTGATTCCAGAAGCTGGAGATGTAAGAAAAACACGCGGTATTGTGAGACTCTCAACAGTCATAAGACTTCGATGTTTTGAGTGCTGGAGTTTCCACCACTTCCACTGGACACTGCTCCAAGGCAGGTCTCTGTGTACTCATGTTGCTGTTACTCAGCAGTTTTGTATTTTCACTACAAAACCCACTCCTTTCATATCATTCTTGACATCCCATACAGAGGAAATCCAAAGTATGGAGGTTTCTCAATTCCCCCATAACACTTAGGAATATGAGATTAATCCATTCATGTGGTCCACTTAAGGTTATCACATGATTGTCTCCAGGAAATGAAAGGGGCCAGAGCTTTTACACATTTTTAAGCAAATACAAAAATAATTATTCAAAAAAAGAACAACTCTCAAATCTTCTCATTTAACAAAGAAGATATTGTTTGGAAGATAGAAAATAAATTAATTTCCTACTATGACCTCATTAAGACTGGATTTAAGTTCCAACCCAAAAGAATTTTAAGACAACATTAGTCTCCTGCCCTTAAATCTCCATCTATTAAAGCTGTCCTATTTATTAATTTCCCTGCTGGAGAGCATATTTTGACTGGCCTGCGAGCTGAGCAGACAGTCTCTCCCCAAAAGCTCACATACGAGGGCCATTTCCTTATTCATTTCTTCTCAGTAAAAAGGGTGTTTCCAACCATATCATTTTGAATCAAAGCACTCTTGACTCAGACACAATTGTTCACGTTGATGGACAGATGGGGATTTGATCCAGACCCAAGAAAACAAGAAAGCAGAAAGGGCAGTGCCTCTCTTATCTTCAGTGAATTAGCAAGATTAGCCATAACCTGTTCTCTTCTCACCACACAACAAACCCAGTGTGTGCTCCCAGCACAGCCACAGATTCACATCTTGTAATTTTTAATACAAGACATATACAGCCTGAGGGAACAAATTACTCTTCTGTACTCAACATGCTTCAGTGCCTTCAGAGGACTGTGCTGGAGAAATACAGTTACTTTGCTTGGCAGGGAAAGCCTTTGAAAACAAAGGAGAGGGCTCTCTGCGATGAAAGTCAAGTTCATCCCAAAAGCAACAAAAGAAAGCAGTTTGGGAAGTTGGACGGGCTCTGGCGGAAAATTGTCGAGACACGAGTTCTCTTTCTAAGTGGCACCGTGCAGCAAATCGGTTTTCTGTGCAATCCCAAAGCATGACTGTCTTAAAAAACCAACCAAAACACAAACTCCACAGTTTGAAATGGGCAGGGCTCTGCATCCCAACCTTCCTGTTGGGAACCTGGAGCGGCGCTGACAGGACGTGGGAGCCCCTCTCTCCCCTCATCCCTCTCCCCTCTGTCTGCTGCTCAATCTCAGCTCCTCAGGAGAGGCACTGTTTTCTCATGTGAACGTGCAGGAGGAAGGGGATCTCAACTGCTACTGAAATAAATGTTCCAAAGGGAGATGAAAAGCGTGTGGGTCTCTATAAATAAGCCTGAGTGGGCTCTGTGTGATACCCACCCCCAGCAGCTGTGCCACCCCTGCGTGCACAAAATCAGAGCAGTGCTGGGCTCCACACCCACACCAGCGAGACTCACTCGAGAGCCAGGAGGAGATTTTAAAAGCTGCAAGGTTGGAGAGATCTTGTTTCATTCGGCATGAGTGGGTTTGAGCCTGTGAAAGCAGTGAAAACTTGCTGTCTCAAAAAAAAAAAAAAAAAATTAAAAAGGAAAGAAAGAAAGAAAAGAGAATTGTGTGTAATGGCCTGACTTAAGAAACAAAACCCCACAAACAGTAAATGCATTTTTACGGAGCAAGGAGTGGGGAGCTTTTTTATATTGAATATTTAAACAATCACATGAGATGCTCTGTGTGAATTTCCTTTCCCCCGGGCTTCGCCACATGAAGATTTCTATAGGACTGCAAATGTCAAATACAGAAGTTGTTTCTATTTCTCTGCCTGCAGTACTCCCTGTTAACCGATCTGTAATACTTCTAATTTTTTTTTAATTAAAAAAAAGGACTCTTCATAAGCAGCTTTTTCAAGAAAAATCCGACAACAAAGACTGCTGCTCTTCTGTTTTCCAGAACTGCTTTCAAATATGATATAATTCTATTTCCATTTTAAGTGGTCCAACTGAAAAATATCAAAATATTACTGCTTTATGCTGCATCCATTCAGAACACAATTTCAGGGTTTGGCAGCTGAATATTTTTGTTTTCCACCTCTGCTGGCAGAGCAGGAGGGTTTCCAATTTCTTAACTTTCTCCCTTTCTACAAAAAAACAATGGAACTTGTAAGGAGCACGAAAAGAGAAAGAGAAAATGTAAAAAACCCTGAAAGAGTGATATTGCTTTGCCTAGGGGATGTAAATTGTGTTTATTTACCCTCTTTCTCTCTTCAAGTCTTGATAAGATTTAATTAGAATGCCATTTTCAGATATAGTTTATTATTATTATTATTGAACTGAGATTTTCTTATGCATTTTAGTCCAACATTTGAGTCCAAACTAAAGCCCTGTTTCCTCTTAAAAATTTAATCTAGTTCTAGATGCCTCTCCTCCTAAACAGTTCTGTGGGTTTGGGAACAATGCAGGTTGTATTTTCCAGTTTACAAGTAATAAAGTGTAACTTCCAGGAAGGAAACCTGGGATAAAGTATCCTGTCATCTCTCTCTGTAGAGTGGCTGGTATATTCATCTGCAGAATGAAGTATGCAAAAATACAAACAGACAGCAAATGTCATTTTGGTACAGACACAATTGCCTGGGTAATGACAATACCTTTGTCATTAGTTTGTGGGTGTGCTTCTGTTTCTCCAAGTTCAGTGTTTTCCAGTCCACTCTGAGAATCTGAACTCACATACAGACAAATTCTACTGAGTGTCTTTCTTGCTGAAAACTGTCATCACAACAAAGAAAAGGCACACACAAAACTTTGTGTACATGGTGCCTGTTAACATAGACTCAAAAAAACCCCCAACCCCCCAAAAAAACCCTTTCAAAAACAGTATGTGCCCTCCCTGCAGAGAATTTGATTTTGTCTGGCCTGTAACCAAAGTCCCTTGATACCCACAGTTTTACGAGGGTGTGATGTAGTGGCAAATCAGGGCCATACCGATGATCTAAATCAGAATAACCAGCATGTTTTTCATTTCAGGAGGAAAAAAAAAAAAAAAAAAAAAAAGAAGTTTGTGAGAGAAAGTTTGCCAGTTTCAGCACTTCCTGGCCGCCAAGAACATTTACTGAAAATCAATGGGCTGTCCAAAACCTAATGTGAGCAGGAGTTGGAGTGCAGCTGTTCAGAATCTATACCGCTTCCTAAGGCAGAGTTTCTAAGCCCTTTCAGGCCTTTAGAATAATAAAAATGATTAATGGTCTCAAACACTGTGAACCAAGTGTTTTGAAGTGTAACCTGCTACTTGTAATGCACTCAATATTTCTGATCTCGCATCGTGCTGGCAAACGGCGCCTCTGGAAGTTAATGCTGAAACGGGCAGTGTTTGAAATGACTGAGGAGAAGCTCACGATGTCTGATGGCAAAATCATTTTCTCCCCAACCAAGGTACTGGTTTTCATCAGCCCACTGGTTTCCACCACCCTCAGAGCCAGTTTTATCTCGGTCAGGAGGTGGTAGATTCGCGTGAATAACGAACCCCAGGGGCGCAGTGAATCGCTGGTGACCTGCAGACACCCCGTACCTGCTGTGCCATCACACAGGGCCCCACGGGGCTCCTTACTGTGCACCAAGCCCATCTGCAGCCACCACACACCTGACCCCCCTGCTCTGTTCACCCCGAGGCTGCAGTTGCACAACCTCTTTCCTCGGAAGGGCTGGGCTCAAGCCCAGGGTGTCACCCCGTTTGTCCCGGCTTGTTTGCTCGTGCCCTGTACCAAACTCAACAAACAAAGGGATGAATTTGGAACACAGCTATTTCCAGGTATTGTCAGCACCCTGAATGTATTAAGAGGCCTTAAGTGCCCTGACCAGCCTCATCTGGGACCCCCACCCACAGTCCCTGCCCATGGCCCAGGAGCTCTATTTAAGCTCAGCCCTAGAGCACCCAGACCCATCCTTGTTTTTCCAAGGATGTCTTTCCAGCCATCATTTTGGGTGAACCTTGGTCCTGTGCTGTAGCTGGTTCATCTCTGGTCTCCTCTTTGTCTCCTACTGCCCCCGCCTGAGTGGGCTTCTTGGATGGGCCCTGGACCTGGTTCATTTTTCCTCATTCTGGGGCTTTCAACGAGCCTCATTGTCAGCATTCATCACTGCCTGTGCTGGAGTGGCACTTGGGTCACCTTCCCTTAGGAACCTTTTGGCATTTGCTGCTCCCTGAAAAGCATAAACTTTAAAGGAAAAGTCATTCGAGGTGGAAAACCACCTACAAAATACAGTGGAATAGGAGGTGGCTTGACCACTGGATTGGCTCCTCAGGATCCTGGCAACCTGCACTTCCCTCTCTTCTTGTTGGGTGCAATAGAAGCTTGGGAAAGGAACACTCAGTTAACATTTACAGAGAGGTAACGTGCCAAGTTCTTTTATGAAGCTTCCAACTCTAAATTTACAGGCCTTATATGCAATATTATTTTGGGGACAGCATATTGTATTCATTAGATATTTAAAATGGTATAAACAAGGCAGTAGAAGTACTCAAATTGCTGCGAGCCAGATGGAGATCTTACCATGATACCTCCCACAATTTGGGATCACTTTTTTTTTTTTTTCCTGAAAGCCCCAAGTTATTCTGCTCACAGCCTGGCAGAGATGAGTGAATCTCCTGGGTCAGCACTGAGCTGGGCCACATAGGGCAGGGATTTTCTTGTCCCCTCTCTCTGCCAAGGAAGGAGAGTGCCTCCAGCCCAAGCACTAATGCACAGGAGCAGAAGGTGCATGTAGGCTTAAAGAAAAACAAAGTGAAAAAATTAGATCATGCAAAGTCACATTTCTGGAGCATAAGGGAACATTTTAGTCTAATTATCTTCTTGAGCGCAGAAAGAAAAGGAAACATTTTACCAGAGTCAGTTTTTAAAAGAATTATCCTAGGTAAATTGATCTGCAGAGAATTGCTCCCAAAACTATAAATCATATTGATTTCCTTGCTTTACACTTCTAAAGGGTGACCAATGAGTTATTGGAAGGGTGCACAGAGCCCTCGGCCTCACAGATTGAGGATGTGGCTTATTCCTGCCTGTAATATGGATTTGCAAGATGCAAATGATCTCTGTCATAATAAACACAAAGGGAATTATTGTGTTCTGGACCAAAAAATTGAGAATAGGCTATTAGATTTCCCAGCACTACCTGACTAGATCTGATTTTCTTGAATTTCACAGTATTTGCACAGGAGTTAGGAAAGAACATTTATTCTTTTAAATTGGGGTGCACCTTTACAGCTTGTAATCCCATGCAATCATTAAATGCAGTAAAAGATATAAAAACATCTCCTTTGGTACTTTCCAATTCTTCAGCATACAACGTTCTGCCCTTCCACTGGTTTGTAAAACAAATTTAAAAGTCCAGCAACTACTAATGATGGGAATGCTCTTATTCAACTATTATATTCTCGGGTCATTTTGAAACACTTAACAGCCAGGCTTTGGAGCAATTCTTAAAATACGATGTTAAATTTCCTAATTAAAGTTTTGCAGCAGCCAGACTGACCTATCTGGACAAACAGAGTTTGGCAGGATTGACTCACGGTCATTCTACCTGACGGCGTTCCCTTTTGTGGGAATGTAACCCCGACTGGGAAAATGTTGTACCCAGCAAACCTTTGTTCCACTCGTAAATCAGCCCGATGGAAGGTTTGAAAGCCCGTTTCTATGGCGCAGTTAAATCACATTCAAAGTGCAACTGAATTCGTCCCTCCTTTTCTGTCAAGTATAACTTGTGACTTAAAGAAACCTCCCCTTAAGATAAAGGGGAACAGTTGAGAAAGCCAGATGAGAATTCTTGAAAGAAAGTAGATAGAACTTAGGTAAACATTCTCCAAGTTTAAAATAACAGGCTGAAGCATTTGTCTTTGATTATCAATTTTAATGTGCATAATAATGAGGCTCGTTCCCACCGGGCCAGGCACGCTGAAAAAAAAGTTGTGGAGTGCTTGCATTCAGATTCCTAAAATCAAACTCCTCCTTGCAGTCAAAATACTGCAGTGTAAAGCTGGAAGAAGGGTGGCTTTTGATTCGTGTGTGACTGAACTTCCCAAATATTTGCAATTCTACAGGATAAATTAAATGGGGGATTTCTGGAAGACCAGTCAGGCTCTCTGTACCAGCGGTGCTGCTGCTGCTGCCACAGCCAAGGCACTTTGATGCTCTTGTATCAAAGCCCAACACCGGTGCCTAATTTGGAGCCCACCCAAAATCCAGCTTTTTTTGGCTGGCTACAACACCAACTACCTGGAGACAGATGCAACTTTATATGGGTCAGGAGCAACTTCAGTGATGGCCCCGAATTACGTTTTGCCTCCCGCACGCTGCTCCAGTCACAACGAAACACAGCCAAGAGCTCCAATTCCTGAGCAGCTTTGCCAGTCTATGGAATTCATAAAGTCTTCCCTGAGGAGGAAGCTGATATCTACAAAATGTTTCACCTGATGTTTTGTTGTTTTTTTTTTTTTTTTAATAAAAAAGAAAGAAGAAAAAAAAGCCAAGTGCCCATGAGAAAATGTCTGTACAAATCCCTTCCATTTTCCTTCCCAGCCACATGAGTGGGCCATGTGTCTTCCTTTTGGACCACAAATGCACAGTATTTTCAAAGGGAGTGTGCTTTTATTAAAAATTAATACAAGTTTTCTTAATCTGGTTTACAATGCACATATTGATTATTGTGCAACTGATAACTGGCCATTTTCCAGCTCTGCTGTAGTGTAAAAAAAACCCCCCACAATCCTGCATCTCCTCTCCAAATGGATCAATGTCCAAATTCTTCCCAGTGATTTCTTTTTTTTTTTTTTTCATTGCTGGTAATTGAAATAACATCAAGCTTTAACTTTGAAATACTGTTCCAACTCAGTGTCAGGTTTTCAAATCTCTCCTGCAGACCATCATTCCTTCCACCAGCAGAGCCACAGCCATTCCCATACCCAGAGCTGGGTTCATGACTGCACATGCTGAAGTGAGTCAGCAGGACCCGTGTATTTGCATTTAATGCTTCATGCAAAGCTAAGAAAGGCAGCACAACACAGGAATTTGGCTTTCCCATTGCGTTATTAAAAGAGTTCTTGGGAAAAAAAACCCACAACTCTTAAGAAAAAGATGAAAATGGTCACAAAACTTACTTCTCATTTTACCAAAAATTTCATTTTCACAATTTTCCATGCAAACTGATTGTTATGCAGCTGCGCTCACAGGTGAAAATTGGTTTATTCCTATTGTCAGAGAAGGCTGCAACAAGAGTGGCAAGATCCCAGCCTGCCACAAATCATAAAATTTCTTTCAATGCTTGTGTTACTTGTGAAATTTCATTGTCTTCATGGTACTAAATATTTTTCTGCTGCAGCACGAGGAAGCAGGAAGGATGGAGTAGAGGGATCTTTTGTTCCTACGGGAGAAATTCCAAGCAAAATAGTGGGAGGGTACTTTAAAAAAAAAAAAAAAAAAAGGAAAAAAAAGTCAAAAATTCTGTTTTTTTTTTTTTTCATTTCAAGCCAGTAGTGAAAATTGATTAATGAAGCCCGTCTGCAGTGGGCACAAAGGGCCAAATCTCCAGTTCATATTAAATAGCAAGCTTCTACTTTTGAAAACCAGAAGGAGGAAGGGGACTTAAAACCAAAAAACAAACAGGCACATTTGATCATTTAGTGGTGAAGGGATCAGGAGCTCCTCAGTTGCAGGGTTTTATTTTTGTGCATTGTGCCAGCGATTGGAAACCATATGTTTTAGGATCAGCTTCAATAGTATCAGTAGCTACAGTCGTCCTCTCAGATTACTTTTTACTGCCTGCCTAATTTTGAGCTTTAATAGCTAACATGCACTTTGTTTATCAGTTACAAATGTTCTGAATGTTGATGAAACAGGCTCAACAACACCCACTGGCCTATCACCAGTGCTAAAGACCGAGATAAAATGTGTTTAATGTCCTGGCGTGGGACTTTGTGAAGAGGGAGTTCCTAGAAATGAGAAGAACCGTCTCCAAATTGATGGCTCTGGTTCTGATTGCTGATGTTAGCCCTTGGATCCTGACACAGCTCTTGAAATCCCCTGGAGAATCCATCCCACGAGGTGCTGAGCCTTTTGGCACCAAAAGTGCCACCAAATATTGCACCATTGAGCCCCCTCAGATGGCACAGCCTGTCCCATATTCAGTGCTTTACTGCACTGAGGGCAGTCTGGTGGTATTCAAATTAAATACAAGTTTAAAGTCTTTCCAGAATCAGATCCTTTACTACCTTGCAGGCCTGAGCTATTTCATACACGAAATAGCTCGTTTTTCAGTAATGCTGTTTAGCTGTGCAGCAAAGAAATTAAAAGCAGTCTCTAGCTTGTGTTATTTGTCCTCTAATTACTTGAGGACAGAGCACCTCTCCTCTGTTTTAAAACACTGAATAAATTAATGATGTCCTAACAATAACAGCAGCAGCAACTCTGGGCATTTACCAGAGAGGAAGCAACCATTATCCTTGAGAATGAAACTTCACTGCAGTCCACAAAATAATGTGTTAGGGAACATTACAGTTGCCAACTTTCGCAATGTCGTTGGAAGTCTTCTAAAATGTGAGGGTTGGGGTGTTTGGGGTTTGTTTTTGTTTTTTTTCCCCACAAAGCCTGAGCTCTGGCATCATGTGAAAACATGAAAATGTGAGATTTTCTGTTATAATTTTAGAAGACAAGTAAGTTACTCAGCATTGTGGTTGCAAAGAGAAATTGAAAACATGAACCCGAGGGCCAGAGAACAATTAGTAAGAGCCCAAAATGCATTGGTTTTTGAATTCTTACACTTTGTCAAGCGACTTCCGACTCAGGGCGTTCCTATGCTCGGGGTTAACCATGTTCAGTACCCTAATAAATCCTCTGTGCCCTTTTTGAGAACTTCTCACCTTGGTTTGTGCCAGACGGTGGCATCACATCTCAACTGTTAGGGTGGATGGTGAAGTTCAGTATTGGCTCATTTCTCGGTTTTAAAGGGATGAGCTGGCTGCTCAGGTCCCCAGGGGTGCCCAAGAGGACCATTAGCTCCTAAATCCGTCCAGGACACTGTCACCCAGCCCAGTGACTTGGAGCATTTCCATTTGGTGAATACGTGGAGCTTTCTGCACCGTTTCCATTCAGCGTCTCAGGACGGGAATAAGTACAGAGGAACAAGTCAAGCAAACCCCCTTCTCAACCTGCCTTGGTTTTGGACCAAAACAATTCCACTGCTCTGAGAAATCACTGGCATCATACGCCTGCTGATGCCCCAGCTTGATGAAATAGAGACTTTTATCAAGCCAACTGCTAGGACTTGCTCTTACTCTCTGGTCTTGCAGCCTGTACCCTGTGCACCCCAACCCATAATCTCACCAGTGGGGCAGAAACCATTTTGTTACCTCACCTTTCTAGATGGCTTTTAAGATCTGGAGGTATTTTGCTGGATACTAACAATGATGAAAATTCCTAATTGAAAACATATCCTTTATCTTCCTCTTTGCACCCTTTTCCCACTATGCCCTAATCTGCTTTTCTACATGTTGCATACAATGTTTTCAGTAAATAAAAAGGATATTAGTGTAGACAAATAATGTTTACTCACCAGCCCAAGAAAGGTGTTTTTGGCACCAATTCACAGCTTACTCACAACTTACAAAAATTACTTATACTGAAAGGGACAAGGAGTGTCTTTTTGTGTGCAGGGTGCTGTACAAACAATGAGGTCCTGGTCCCTGCCTGGCTTGCTGTGGCATTACCACAAACAATACTAATTCTTAAATACCTGCCTGACTTTAAGCACTTAAGTAAATAATTGTATTGATTGTTGTACGACTATTCACATGCATAAAACTAAGCATATATTCAAATATGTTGTGAAATAAGGGTCGGGTGAATTTTGCAAGCAAGGCATTTTTAGATGATTAGTATATATGAACTTACTTGTTAAGACCAGCTTCAAAAGGAGCTAATGTGGCAATCAGGCTTTTGGGCAGGGCAGCTGCAGGGGGGAAGGAAAAGATTTATTTTCAAGATGGATCTAAGGACTTTCTTGTGCTTCTGAGACTCCTCACCAGAACCACAATTACAGGTGAGAAAGGCAGCAAGGAAGTCTCCCCCCCCCCCCAACCAGTGATTGCTCAGAGTTTAATGTGAGAGCAGTGTAAACTCAGAGCTGCAGATAATCCATGGGGAAATCAGGGGGTTAGTGCCGAGAACTGATGGGGAATAACAACTGAAAGAGCTTTGGTTTTTCTAGGCTGGCGGGAGGGAGCTCATGCTAGGAAGCCTGCCAGCTCCAAGCTGATGCTGGGAGCTTTTGTCTCCTTTGGATTGTAGGAACACACTTTGCAGTCAAACTGATCTGAGAGATTTTGATAGTAAAAACAGCTGTCTCGTTGCAATGATGTTTTTGTTCCATTGTCAAAATTTTGAGTTAAATCCATGAGTGGGCTGCAGCTTGTTCAAACCCTGAACTCAACACCCTTTGTGCTCCTTTGGCTTTTCCACTGCGGTTCATGGGATATCTCCTTCCTGAGGAAAGGGCTAGGTGTAATAAAAGCCGTCGGGGCGAGAACTTTGCAGGTCTCCTCCGATGCTTCCCCAGTGCTGGAGAGACAGAACTGGAGAGCTGAGGTCTGTCCCAGACTGGTGAGAAGGGGGGCATAAGGAGGAAGAGAAGTGTGTGGAAATGAAACACTCCAGGCTGCATCCCCAGCGAGCAGGTATGCCAGGGGGAGCGGGGCAGCTGTGTGGCACCTGAGCGGGGCTGAGGCTGGCAGGGGCAAGGTGAAGCTGTGGGTGTGTGGCACAGCACAAGGGAGGGTGCAGGTGGTGGGAGGCCCCAGCCCCATCTCCCCAGCACGAGCCATCTGTCGCCCCTCTCTCAGATGCGCGGACAAGCAGGTGACGTGCCTTGGTAAAGGCACCCAGCACACGAGGCAGGAGTGCACCCTCAAGGTGCACAAACCGGAGACTGCCCCTGTTTCTGTGCTGACATGGGAGATGGGGCAGCACCTCTTTTATGGCCACAAATCCATCCTGGCTCCCTTGAGGAGATCAGAGTTCCAGGCAGGATCACACGGGGGTCTTTCACCCTCTGGGGAGCCAGGAGCTGTGTGATGCTTTGTGTTTGTGAGTGCAAAGCGGTGGCTTGTGTGAGTGAAACTGCTCCACAGAACCCACGGCTGTGTGGCACCGTGTGAGAAAACCAGACGCTTTAACAACAAGAGCCCTTCTTTAAAAATTGATACTTAAAAAAATTGTCACTAGAGATCCGCAGCTCGAGGACTGCACTGTAGTGAGAGCGCCTGTTTTCACGCAAGCAGAGCCTCGAGGCGAGCCGGTATTCGCACGGCATCCGCGGGTCCAAGTTTCACACCCCGAAATCTCTTTTAAGGACTCGCAGCTCGACGTGCGCCGGTAGCACCGACACCCACCCACCCCCCCACTCCTGGACCCGCAGCTCCGGCCAGCGAGGATGGGTGGGTGTGTGTGGGGTGGGGTGGGTGTGTGTGGGGTGGGGTGGGTGTGGGCGCAGCGCGGGCGCGGAGCCACCGCCCCGCTCCGCTCCGCTCCCCTCCGCGGGCACGCGCGCCCGCCCCGCACATGCTCACTGCGCCCGCGGCGGGAGCGCGCAGTCCGCGGCGGGAGCGCGCCCCGGGCAGCGCGGAGGCGGCGGAGGCTCCGCCGGTGAGTGGGGCCGGGGGTGTCACCGCGCCCGCGGAGGGTCCGGCGGCTGCGCTGCCGCTGCCGCTCCGGGGGTGTGGAAACGCCTCCTCCGCGGGGGTGTGCGGAGCGGGGCGTTCGCCCCCGGAGCCCGTCGGGGGGTCGGCGGAGGCTCCCGGCGCTCCGCGGGTGCGGAGCGGCTCCGGGCGAGCGCGGCGCCGGGGGTTGTCCTGCGTGCGGAGTCGCGACCGAGAGAATTAGCAGAGGTAGATAATTGTCGCGCCGCGTGCCGTTTGATTTTTCTTACCTTAAACCCAGCCTGGCTTATTAATTACTTTAAAAGCTGAAGCGTGCGTTTTGAGTGAAATGAGTTACTGCGCTTCCCGCGGCTGCTTCTGCGAGGAAAAACTTGTACGTGATTTATGCAGTTTAAGTAAACTTTTTTGAGTGTTAAATTGTGCTTGAGCCCGGTGAATGGCCTCTGAAGGAAATTATTCATGATATACAGCTACTGTTGTGCAGACATTTCAAATAATGAAATATTCTGTTGTACGAAGTTGTGATTGCTAAAATACATATGGTGAACCAATAAACAGTTTATTGGGCTATATCAGATATTAACAGAAATTTTGTGCAGCGCGGTATCAAATTCACACGTCCCCGAGCGCTGTTAAAGGCAGTGGCTGGAATGGTTTATTGTTTAGTCTCTGTTGTGGACTTCATTAATTTACTGAGAATTTCTTATCTCTGCAATGCCATCCATAGAAGGGTTACACCCCCCCCCCCCTTACCCCCTCCAGTTTATTGAGAAAGCATGTCTAAATTTCTTTCTGCCTGTCCCCATCTGTGTGTATTAGGGCAGTCTGGTCCACAGAAGATGACTTATATTTAAACTAGTAGCTCTGTGTCTAAACTAATGCTCCTTCGATACTTTCATACATTTGGTGTTGCACTGTTTTGTTATTTGTTGCTACATTCAGGATAAATATTTATCCTCGTCCTTTTTTTACATGAATGAACTGTTTCTATTTGTAAACAGAGCTGTATTTTTATTTCTACTTTGAAATTCAAGGCATTGTGTGGCCTCAAATGCAATAGATGCAAGTAGGAAAGACTTGCAGTACAAATGCCTTGAAAATATCAGTGCTCGTAGCTTTGGAGACATTCCAGAAACTTTTGAAGCACGTTCTGAAATGGCACAGCACCTGATAACTTGATTTAATTGTTCCAACTTAAAATTCTTAATTCAAAAAAAAAAAAAAATCTAAATGCATGGGGTAAAATATTGAATTGTGAAGCTGCTGAGTCAAATGGTCCACGTAATTCTCGTGCCTCTTCTGCTGACCCACCAACAGGTCAAAACATTTGGCTAAATAACAAGCAGTGTACGCTTTTGGTTTTGGGCTCATCGATTTGTTTTGCTTTGCTTTGTTTAATTTTCTTTTAAAATACTACACGAAGGCTTGATTCCCACGACTCGCTAATCTTATCACCATTATTTGGTGGAAATGTTTGCAGCGGGCTCCTGTTTCAAATGTCTCCCAACCCTGGCAGTTCTTGGATTTCATTAGAAAAGCTTCATTGGGGAGAAATAAAAATGTCGTTGGTAATTCCCCCTCCAACAATAAGCCCCGTGTTGGACTCCACGGTGTGCGTGGGCACGCCTTGAATCAGAAGAAGGAATTAAACTCAGGTATTCATCCAAAGAACTTGATTCTCAGGATATCACTTGGAGAGTCTCCTGTGTTGCTGTGTGTAGCTGGTTGATATGCTCTTTTTTTTTTTTTCCTTTTCATTTCCCCCCCCCCCGAAAATGTAATAATTGAAGTATTAATCCTGCAAAGATTAGTTGCATGTTTAACTTCAAGCCTGCGAGGCACGATGGTTGCTGTGTTTGTGTGTCAGTGTGTGTGTGTGTACACACTGCTGACAAAGAAAACAATTAGAGACGTTCGTAATTTTCTGCTGTCTTCCCAACTGTTATTTATGATGTGGAGCAGCAAAGCAGCTATTCTGAAATCAGCTATAATTCTCTGCAGTAAGATTTGTTTCTCCTGTGCCAAATTTTTTGCAGTAACCAGATGGTCTTAAGGTGTCTTCAGCCGGGGAACAAGCATGAACAGTGCTGAAGACTAATTATTCCTTGCAGTAAATTCCTTCTGCAATAAATTCACAGGTTGTTAGACCTAATCTGTGGAAGTGATTGTTAAGATTACTTAGGCAGTGAAAAATGCTTTTATAAATTTGTGAAAACTAGCAGAAGTTCTTAGGACGCTAAGAAAATATTTCTGAGTTCCTTTTGCCTTGCGGGGGTGACTTTTATTTGGGACAAACTGTTAAATGAAGTTGCAAATTCAAATCCTTTTTATAAGCTGTGGAACAATTCAGTTTTAATATGAAGATTTTAAATATATCATGTAAGTGGAGGGCTCATTTGGTAGATCAAGTGGGGAAATCTCAGTCTCTGTTTCCAGTGTGTGGTTAGTTACCCTATACATGTGTATTTTTCACAGCAATAGCAATTTAAACTTGATTAGTGAATGGTGGAGTCTCCTGGACTAACAATCAGGTTCTTTTCATTAAATTTCACACTGTACTGCAGGGGACAGAAAAATAGTTATACCAGGAAGGAACAAAAAATATGTTAAGATTTATAAACAACAGCATATACAAAGTAAAGCCATTCAGGCTTTAAATACATCTTACTTTTCAGTGGCTTAATTTAGTAAAAAGTACAAGATTTATTTTTTTAAAAATGTATGTTTACTTGAAAAAAAAAAAGATATAAGTATTCAAACCTCTTGGCATTATATTCACTTTGATATGAACAGAGAGAACTTCTCAAATCTCTTCGCTTCCTTTTCTGAGACCAGAAAAACCATCCTTGTTGGGACTGTTCATTAAGAGATCTCATCACAAAAGAATTGTTCATGACAGTCAAATTCTTAAAACAATACTCCATCTTTATTTGCAGATCTTAACTCGGGTAATGATGTTTAACAAACACCTTGTTTTAATCAGGTGAGGATAAGCCCCTCAATTAGGATGCAAATAATTGCTCTCCTCGATTGGGTCATTTGCGGCCTGGAGGTGCTGCCATTTCTTGGTAGTTTTGGTGCTGCCAGAGGTTTGAAGCAGGAGAGAGGAGAAAGTGGGAAGAAGGGTTTAGGAGTCGTGCAAAATACTTTTTTATCATGGTGTCCAAAACCTGATCCGGTTCCCTTCTTCATCAAGCTGTTCACTTGTTCTTGATTTACTGCTGCAAGAGGTGTGAGAGGAAAATTGGATCCCAAGTAGTGTTTGCTGCAGAGCTGGTTCCAGCGAGCGTGCCACAGGGTGAATGTTTAATTAAAAATAGGCAAACCTCCTTTCGCTCAGTCTTTCTACTTGGGCTTTAATTATGTATTTGAATTACTGCAAAGGTGTGTAAAATAAGATGAGTAAGATTACATGGGCATAATCCTTCCCATTTAAAATTATTTGTCTGCAGCTGCCTAAGTCCCGGCATTAGGAGCCCCACATAAACATGTTTATTTAACATCAGCGTTATCTGTTAGATTGCTCATGGTTCATTAACATGGAGAGAATACTTTTTGTTTAATAGTGTGTGGGAGCTGCCAGAGGTCAGGAGGGGTTGTTTGCCTGAAGTGGAGATGGCATCTTGGCTTTGCTCTGGTTCTGTTTGTCGCCTCCGCCGTGCGCGGGAAATGCTCCGTTAGTGCCGTGCCGAGGGATTTCCCCCCGTGTTTGGGCAGAGGGGCTCTGTGGGAAGCCAGGAGCCTGCAGGGCTGAGGTAAGGTTTATTGGGGGGGTTTTGATTGTTTTAGTTGGGGTTCCATCAGAAAAGGAGGCTTGGAGGGGAGCCCGGGACGCCGCTGGGGTGGCCGCGAAGCGCGTGGGGCCGTGAGTGGAGGTGTTGGAGAGAACTGGGGACACGGGAAGGTCTGAGGGCTTGGGACACTGAGAGCATTTTGGGTGCCAGGGAAATAGAGTTTTGGTGGTGTGGCTGGGTCAGGGTTGGACTCAGAACAGCTGGACCTGGTGGTGATGCTGGGCTGAGCTGTGAGAGGTGGCACCTCGCCTGCAGGATCAGGCCCTTCTTCCTCCATGAAGCTTGTGGGGTGTTCTCATCCTCCTGTTGATTGGAAATGTGCTTGGATACATAAAACTGCGTAGGGGACACTGGAAATACAGAAGTAACCATGGTCTCGAGTTTGAAAAGGTTACTTGAAATGTTTTATTATGATTTACATGTAGAAGCTAATAGCCACTCACTGCCCACAGTACTGGGAGAGAGATGTACACACACATCTCTATGCACAATTTTAATTTTTATTTCAGCTTCTTGAAAGTGTTTCTTAAAGTTTCTGAATGTTTCTGACCAGTCAGTGAATTTCTCCAGCCTGATTTGGATGGTGGGGGCTCTTTGGTCTTCTTGTGCCTTCAAGGGAGGAGAAGATGATTTGAATTTCCATTAGAAAAAAAATAAAATAGAAAATTAACTTCTATGATTTTTATCAAGCAAGGACCCCAGGCAGATAATAACCAAAAGGTGTTGAATAAAATGAGCATTAGGGTAGAGTTCAAAGTGCTGTGGAAGATGCAATGTGAGTTAAGTGTTCCACAAATGTGCAGTTTTTTAAAAGCATAACAGTAAAAATAGAAAGGCTTAAAAAAAAAAAATAAACTGAACTTCTGTGTTGATTATAAGTTGTAGCTGAAGCAATCTGAAGGCCTGGATATTGTTTTTAAAAAGCCAGCAAAACAGCTATTTCTAAAAAATAGTAGGCTCTCTCAGAAGGGGAGGGAGAGAACAAAAATAAGTGTTATCTTGGAGGAGGGAATGTCTGGTGTAGGATTTTTTTTTTTCCTTTGAATTATTTTCAACAAGTACTTACTCTGTTCTGTATTTTTAAGAAATTATGTGGACAGCAATTTTGTTTCTTTACCAAGGCAGTGAAAACACCAAGAATCCTTTTTATAATTTGGAAAGAATGTCAAAAGAATGAAGTAGTTAAACCTAAGTGTATTAGATCATACGCCTTAAATGCATAAATAAGCATAGCTGCAATCACAGAAACCAAGGTTAAAAACCACCAGGAAAACTCACCCACCAACCGTAATGACTTAAAGGGAATGACCTCAGCCATTGTGAAACTTGTGCCTGTTTGTTGACTGACATTTATTTGGTAGAAGCAGGGTGAGTGCTTCATTGGGGTGTGGGATTTTGTTGTTTGTGAGACTGCTGGTTTTTGTTTGCCTTTTTTTTTTTTTTCTGTTGTTGCTGCCAGGTTCGAATACAAAGAGTGAAAATAGGATTGGGGCCGGGAGAGCCCGGGTATGATTTGGGCAATTTGAGAGGCAGGTGAAGGGTTTGTTACTGATGCACAAGGAGCGGTAGAAACGTACCGCAGTTTGTTTTTCAGATGTTAGAAACTTCCCTGATGATAGCCCACTTCTAACTTATTCCCAGCTGGTTCCCTCTTAAGGAAATGAAGGTTTAAAGTGTTTGGTTACAAACCTGAGATTTCTTCACGTCCGTGTCTTTGAGTGAGTGCTGCGTGAAATGCTGGTGTCGTTCATCTCCCCTCTGCTTTTCGGGGAGGAAATTGATGCACGAGAGAACCTCAGCTTGCCTTTGCTGCAGCACCACTTAATAACTCAGGGAAATGGAAGCCTTGAATTATTTCAACAATAATAGACTTCTTTGGGAGTGTTTTTACGTGAACCGGCACTGCGAACTGCAAGCTTGGCCAGAGCCACGTCTCTCTCTCTCTCCAAACAGGTTTTCTCTCTGCTGCCTGCTCCTGCCTGTGGGCTCCTGCTTTTTTTGGGTTGCAAAACGAAACAAGTTCCAGATTCAGTTGCCCCTTCTTAGATGTGCAGAAAGGCTTAAGAAAATGGGCCATTTCGTGCTGTTTGGTTGAGCGCCTGACTCGAGGTGCTCAGTCTTGTCCTGCAGAAATTCTCTCCTGCCACCGCTGCTTTTGAGAAGGAAAGCAGCCCAGCCACATAAATAAAAAAGTCTAAATAAAAAGAATGATTTAATACTGGTCAGCCCAGGTAGTAAGTGGTTAACCCACCGAGAGTTGATGCCTCTCTCTGGGCTGGAAAGGGCAGACCTCAAGGAGAAACTCCACCAGAGCAGGAAAGCCAGGCACTTCCAAACAAAGACCAGGGGACAGTGGGGCCAATTTCTTAAACTCAGCAAATGCCTTAAGAACTAGAAATGCCTCTAGGATTACTCAGGCACCCACAAGAAACAGCGAGGGGAAAGTGGGGCCGGCATCTGAAATGTTTTTGTTTTTTAAATAGGTTGGGTAAGCGAAGCGGGCTGGGGGCCCCAGTTATTTACAGCTCTGTCTGTGCACCACGCAGAGAGAGAGGCTCATCAGCTGTCTGAAAGACAAGTTTGGCATCTCTTGCAGATCGTGGCTTTTGGTGGCACATTTCGTTCGTCTGCGGTGCCCTGGGATTGTCCTGCAGCTACTCGGGAATAACTTTGATCAGTTTTGAATATAGATCTGTATCACTGGTTTGGATTCCCCCTGCTCTTCTGTGGTCACTTACACTAATTGTAACTATCTGACAATTCTTTGATTCTAGGTCAAGTCAAAATGTATTTACAGAATACTTTACTTTCAGTAAATGTTGACAGTGTGTACTTCAGTTTTGTAAATGATGTAAATTTATTATTTTTCTCCATTACTGTGGCTGAAACAACACAAAATCTTGTCTAGAATTGAGCAACACTTTTTATTTGAAAAAGAGAGATTGTTTTTTCCACCCTTTAACAAACTAAAAAGCACCATTTTTTTCTGAAACATGACACGTTTTTAAGTAAAACATGTGAATGTTCTATTCACTGTATCCAAATTTTCCCTTTTTTTTTTTTTTTGGTAGGCTGACTTTTTTTTTTCTTTTTTGAGTTTTTGGTTTTTGCTAGCTTACATTTGTAAGTGCTATGCTAATACTACTCCTCTCCACTGAGATAGTTAGGAGTAAGTCAGCCTCGTAGCAAAATAGATAAATCTTCTCCTTCCTTGCGTTCCAAATAATTTCACCCAAATAAGTTGGACCCTTATTGAGTGGGAGCAGTGTAAAATCTTCTGTACGTTCCACACAAGGACATTTTTAGTTTTCTTTTTTGTTTGTTTGTTTTGTTGTTGTTGTTTTGTGTGTTTGTTTTTTTTTTTTTTTAAATCCCAGCATGGTTATGTGCTGCCAGTGCAAGTCCAGCTGATTTCTTCAGTGCCTGAGCCTTGCAAAACGGGAGTGGGAATCAACATCTTTCTGTGCTATCCACGCTCAAAGGCCTCTTTGCGACCTGGCAAAGGTTTTCAGCAGCAGTTAAAAAAGCTGACAAATCCCAGTTGTGTGGGAAGGTCCCTGAGAGGGAGGTACTGCAGCCCCTGGGGATGGAACATCCTGCACTGTGGTGTGATTTGGTCCTTGGTCTCACACCTCCTCTGACCTCCTACCCCTAAGGGTGTTGGTGGAAAACAAGGCAGGCACCAATTTTCTTTCTGTTTATTGAAATAGAATTACGAGCTCGCCCTTCTCTGTTTAGCCTCGGTAGCCTGTTGTGGAAATACCTGCTTTAGAGGAATCTTGGTTTTAATAAAATTCATTTATCTCTGATGAGAGGCAAACTTGGGTCTCTGACCTAAAATACATAATCATTCAGCAACGTTAAACCTGTGTAACCCTTGCACAAGGCAATGTAAGATTATCTTCTGTGTGACCACTTTGACAGACCTTTGCTGTCTCTCCTTAAAATGGCTTTGTCCTCTTCAGTGTCTCTTCACCTGAAAACCCCTAAGCTGTGGTTTGCAGGAAGGCATGTTCAGCCTGTTGTGGATGATTTCATTTTGTTTGTTTGGCAGCCATCCTTCCTGCTCCCTGCAGCAGATGAATATAATTTTGGGGAAGAGAAATGGATGGGGAAGGGGACTAAGGAAGCCAGCTGAGTCTCCTGAAAAAAAAAACATTTGAGATGCAGCAAAACTTCTGGGCTTGTGTTAGCTTTGAAACCCTGCAAATCAGGGGTGTGGAGACAAATGCTTGGCTTCTAATTGAAAGTAATAAAGGATGCTGCTGCTAAAAGTCAGATGCACTGATGCTGGAGCCTGATTCTTTCCTTTCCAACACCCAGTGCTTCTCCTTCCCCCAGTCCCCCCTGCCACAAATCAGGATTGTTCAATCCCAGCAGCGGTTTAACCATAGCTGTGGTGGAGCAGGATGGTTGCTTAACGATGCACAGAAGCATTGTGCCCTGGTTGAGGACAGGAAGTGGAAAATGAATATTGTTTTGAACTTGAACTTTGTGAGCAGACAGAAAGCAATTATCGGGGCTGGAACTCCCCCGGGAGGGGCGGGGGAGTGATGCTCTGTGCTTGTCAGGAACACTGTGGGGTCTTAAATATCTAGCGGTGTTTAACGTTCTGGTTTGGCGTTTCTGCTTTTTAATTGATCTTCTGCTCCTCTCTTTCCTTGGCAAATAGAGGAGGAACCAACTGGATGTAGACTGGATGTGTTTATTGATAGACAACCTCCCACCCTCCCTTTGCTGTGGGGCAGGACTCTTAAATTTCTGGCTTGATCCTGGTGTGACTTTCAGCTGTAAGATGAACCTTTTTGCTGCTGGGTTACTTAATGGACCCGCTATAATATGGAAAATTAACTTAATTGATGACTAAGAGCACATAATGGAATGTGAAGCCAATTAATCAGAAGCTGTAAGCCACTTGGGTTTAGTTTTAAACTGTGGAGGTTTATCTGTCTTATAAAGTAGAAAGCCCCACTGAAATGACACAGAAGCTGCGTAGTTTTGAAGTTAATATTTTGAGTATCAACTTTAAAATAATATATTACTATCATGATGTTTCTGACCACTATCCAGGAACAGAAAAGGAAAAGGTAAATCTCTGCCTCTACTGAATGTTTTACTGTATTTGAGTGGCCTGTGACTTGTGTGAGCTAATTAAGTGGGTTTGGTGGGGTTTTTTTCTCCATTTTGGCTACTACTTTACAAGTTCTTCAACAAAGAATAGCCAGTGCAAGATTTGACCTTTTCTTACAGATTGTGTGGTGTCTTCTGTAGATTTTTTAAATGCTGTTCCCTATTGAGATAATGAAACAAAGAAGGGAAAAGATTTTTTTGCTAACTTCTACCTGTGGTGGGTACAGGGGTTTTGTTCTCAGGAAGGAATAACTCCATATTTTAAAAATACCATTTGAAGTGTGAAAGTAAAACTACATTAATTCTCAAAGTGAAATTAAACACGTGCTATTTATGACAAAGTGACCCTGAGCGTGTTCACAAGACTATTTTAATCTTACATTAATACAGTTGTGGGATTCCTTATTCGTGATGAAGTTTTAAAGGTAGTAAAATTAAGTCACTTAGAAAGAAAATTATGTGGTGATTTATTGTAGCAGAGTAGGTGAAATTCCTCTAGAGATTTTAATATCTTCCACCTGGTATAGAAATGAAAAGAAAATATTCTCTAGCTGGTGACTAATTTGTCACTAATACCCAGGGGTTCCTTCATTACAATGCAAAGATGTCAGTTTTAAGAGAAACGTCCAGTGGAAAAACCAAGTGCAACTTCCTGTTGGAGACAGTTACAAAAAAGGGGGAGAATAAAAGGGCTGGAAAGCAGCCTGAGCAGGGGTGAAGGAAAGCTCTAAAGCTATCAATCAGGGCAAAGTGCTTGGGGAAGGAAGGATTTTACCTGCAGGCTTCAGTGGAATTTCATTAGGACACGTTGGAGGAGGGAAGTCACTCGATAGGACTCCAGAGGAGGAGCTGTGACACGCAGCAATACCCGGGCTGATGCTCAGTTCCCCTCCCAGCTGCACGTCCTGATCGTTGGAGGAGGAACTGTGTTGTTAAAAAAAAAAAAAGAAAAAAAAAAAAGAAAGAAAAAACAAAACTCCCACTCTGCTTGCTGATGGTTTTTACACTTGATCACTGTGTTAAGTGAATTGAACCCGAGACTCGCAGCTCAGATGAAGAAGCTTCAAGAGGTTATCTGCGGCTGCCGACAGCTCAGACCTGACAGCAGAGGCTCACAGGCTCTCTCTGCCACATCAGGGCACTGACAAGCCATTTTTTCCCAACAGAAAAGCGTTCCCATGTCCAGGCACTAGCGTGGTGTCATCACTTTGCCTGCTGCAGCAGTAGCAGAAGTTGGACTCTGCTCCTGCCCTTCCAGTGCTCCCGCTTCCGACAGCTCGGGGTAAGGAGGGGCAGTGGAATGGGGATTTTTCCCTCTCTTAAAAAACAAATTACTGACCCTACAGCAGCAGCACTCTTGCTTCTTGAGGGCTTTCTGGTTTGCTCTTCCCCTCCATTTAGTACAACCCCAGAAGTTGCTCGGGAAGCGTGTTCGCAGCAGATGGCTGTGGCACAGGAGATGATTCAGTGGTAGGACCGCAGTGATGGCACAGATTTGGGAAGGAGAGGTCAGTACTGCACCACAGAACGTACATGTTGGAAGAAAAATGCCCAACAGCTCTGTGGTGAAGGGGTTTTTGTCACAGGGCATGCCCTGCAGACTCCAGGCAGTGCTAACACAGTTCTGTTTCTCGCTGGCGAGTAAGGTTTGATCTCAGCTGTTCTGGGGTTAATTGGAGAAAAGGAAGATTTTATGTTCTGTCAAAAGCAGATTGTTGGAAAGGGAATTCATGGGGTTTGGTGCATTTCTTTCAATTATAGGGTGTTCTTTGGTCAGAGCTCTGAGGTGAATAAGAAACAGTTCTGAATTTGTGGTGGGTCGACCTTGGCTGGATGGAAACAGCCAGGGCAGTGATCTGGAGTGACTGCACATCCCATCCAGCAGGAATTGCTGCCAGATTTAGCACCTTGTATGATAGGGAAGGGTGACACAGAAGGTCAGTCAGCCTTGCTTGTCCTGCCTTCCACCTGAAGTTAAGAGACCTGAGAGCTAAAATTAGATTCACTTCTTCAAAAGTCTCTGAGTTGATGGAAAAAGGCTGTTCAGGCATCTTGTTGGCACAAATGATCCTGGATGAAAAAGTGAACTTGTACTTTACTGATGTTTGAAGACTTGATTTTGATGGAAAATAATCTAATTGCACCTGTGTAGTAACGTGTGGCTACATGTGTTGTCTTTTATGTGAATGCCTGAACGGGGGACACATTTTTTGCATGTCCAGGATCTTACATTTCCTAGGTCTGTTTTGTTAAGAGTGGGGTTTTTTTTATTTTAAACTGCCTGTAAATTTGTGACTGCTCTGAAGATGGGAAAGGCTGCTGTAGGTCACCTGTTCTCCTCCCTGTCTCTCCAGAGGCCAAGTCTTTTATAAGTTTGGGGGGGGGGGGGTGCCTGTATTCTATTAATATTCATATATAAAGTGTAGAAATGGGTGAGATGGTCTTGCCATCAAATGCTGATGAACAGCAGTGAGCTCAGGAGAGAGCTCTACGTAAGGATTTTTTATGCTGAACCTGACAAGGCAAAGTCTTGCCCCAAAATATTATCAGCTACTCTGCGAAGAAACTGTCAGTCTTTCATTAATCACTCAGGGGTCTTTTAACTACACAGTAAACAAATCCAACCAAGGCTGCTTGCAGCCAAATCTCTTTTGCTCAACACCTCATGGAGAACTTGGTTTGAAACCCAATCTAGCGAGGTGCTGCCTCCCCCAGCAGCCTCCTCTTAATGGCCCAGCTGTCCCTTTAATGACAGGGGTTTGTTGTGCCAACAAGGTGCTCTCTGTCTTTCCTCGAGTGGATGCTCTTTGTGTTGACGCAAATACCATCACCAGAAGAAGTAACATGGAACCTGCAATCCTGTGGTCTCTGGAACTCAAAATTCTGTGATCATTCTTGGCATAAACCCTTAAAGGTTAACTGTGTACTGGGGTGTTTTTTTTTTTTCAGCCTCACTGAAAATCAAGCTCCCAGTTGTGTGATGGGGTTTTTCGTAGTGTCTGAAGTGTCTGATACACCCCTGTGACCTTTGGGAGCACGGTTTGGTTTGTATTCTGCAAATTAAATGTTAGTGAAGGAGAAGTAGCCGGGATGTGACTTGTTGAGGTGTTTTTTTCACGTGGTCCCCTGACAGCGCTTAGGTGTTGGTGTGTGACTTACGCAAAAGGGAAGCTGGAGTTTAGTTGCCAAAATTTGACTTCCTTAAACTTGAGAGCTGACAGAGTATATAGGTATGCTTTACCCTGAAGCTTTCCCCTAGAAGTTACACAGCAGTTCCCAACACTGTAAATTTGAAGATTTCCAGGCTCACTTAAGTGCTGTCAACCAAGGCTTGTGTTCAGTCTTAAGCATTTTTCACTTCAGTCAGGAGAGCCCAAAATAATCAGCTCTTGGAAAGGAAGCTGTGTTATCCTGACGTGGGTTTAACAGAAATATTTCTCCCAGATTGCAAATGTCCAAAATACTCTGCTCAGATTTGTTCTGCTGAATGTTAACTCACCACGGTGAAGGTGACTGTGAAGATAATTTCCATCTTCAGTTGTGTGCATGATTCGTGTGTGTTTTATTGTTGAATTCATTTCAGTTTCTTGCCAGACTTATATTTTTATGTTGCTGTGGATCTGTGAGTGTGTATTTCGAGGCAGCACTCGTGGGGTGATGGCCACCAGCTCTCATCTTCCCTGAACAGACTAAGTGTGTTTTTGATCTGAGGATTTTGACTCTCCAGATACTGGCAGATACAGATTTCTTATTTTTTATATATATACAAGAGTGATACAATCCACTTGTCTTTAACAATGTGTGTCACTTCAGAAGAGTAAGACCCAGTGCTTATTCATTAAAAAGCTCTCCAGCATGGAGGAAAAAACCTGCCAAGCTTTCTTCAGCTCAGAAATGCTTGCAGGTACCCTGTAGCCAACCACTGTGTTCAGTGATACTAAACATCAGTGAGCAATCTCCTGCCAGTTCCTAAATGCTATTTAATTTTCTAGGTATTTGGTGGAGTTTTTTTGGCTGTTTTTAGCTGCAGTAAATGACTGCCAAGGCGTAAGCATGACATGAAATAAACCCCCAAAGTGCTTTGATACCCCTGCAAATAGGAAAGTGCTGTAAATACCTAAGTTAGATATCATGACTTGCAGACTCAAAAGCCTGCACAAAGTGTGGTTTATGGATTAGGTGGGGTGGGCATAGCCCTCAAAGCCATGTTAAAGTAATCTGTTTGCCAGGTAACATTAAAATTGTAAAAGCAGTGCCAACTTCAGCTGTCTTGGAGTATTAAATTGTAATCGTGTGTTTACAGGGAAGTACAGGTAGCTGTCACCTCAGCAGGGGAGTCATTTGGGCTTCCATTTGGCTTCAGATTGTCTTCCTTGGCATCAGAACTACAACTGCTTCCCTGTGAGGAGAGGGACCCTCCCGAAGCAGTTGTGTTGAGAGATTGTAGGTGTGGTTTCCAGGCTGGATGAATCTGCCTGAGGGCTGTGTCCTCCTCAGCCTGGCTTCGTGTTCTGTCTCCTCCTCAGTGTTGGTGCCTTTGGACGTGCTGCAAGCTGGATCCACTCCCTGATCCAGCTGAGAGGAGAAAACTAGGGGAAAAAAAAAAAAAAAAAGGCGTGTTGGGTCAGGCTTGGAACAGATTTGTGTCACTGCAGGAGCTCTGGCTGGGCTGGGGACAGGACAGGGCTGCATCTTTGGTCAGCAGAGAACTCTCTGAATGTTTACAGTGATTAGAAGCTAACCAAATCCTGAGATAAATGATGATGCACTTCTGAAGTCACCCTTGATAACTTCCCAGGCAACAGTTTGGGAAAGGAGTCAGTCCCCAAGGTGGAGTTGTTGAGGATTATCAGCTTAATACTTCAGGCATTTTTTTTTCATATTTTCTTTTATTTATGCACTTAATTTATACAATTTATACAATTTCAACCCTTACCTGGCTTGGACTTCCACCAGAATGTGCCAAGTCCCGTCCTGCTCCTTCACCTGGTTCCCAAGGGCACTCTTAGGTAGATATTTTTGAAATGTGCATTTTAAGCACATTCCAGAGAAGGTTCAGAGCAAGATGTGGATTTTACTGCTGCTTTTTTTTGTAACAGTCAGAGAAGGTGGAGGGAAGTCATGGTTATGTATTGAATGAAAAGAGCTCTTGCCCCAGTTGTAGGAAGCCCAGAATGGATTTCCTCCAGGTGCATCTTGTGTGTGACATCCTTAGTGTATAATAACACGCTGATCCCGATTTCATTCCCATTTGGAATCTTGTCAGAAGCAACTTGCCCAAAACCTAAAACCATGTTAGTAGGACAGTGATGAAAACCAGGCATCCCTAATTTCTGGGTTTCTGAAGTCATTGGAGCATCACCTACTTAAAGACCTCACTGAAATGAGCTATAGGAACCCCAGTTTTTTTGGTTGCAATTTGGAAATCGTATTTTAAAATAGCCTTAGCTCTTCCTTTCAGTGGGGTTGCTAGCATTGACTGACAAACTATTTTAATGACTGAATGTAGATTACACAGACACAAGAAAAACTTCTCCCTGACAAAAGCATATTATATCTTGGCTCTTCGTGCTAACCAGCTCAACTTAAATTTCACAGCTTGCTGCCAGCAGCTGCCTTACAATGACACAGGGCTCATAATAAATGAAATTTCATGAAAAAGAAAAATGAAAACTTGGTTCCAGCTGGATTGTAGAGGCGGTTGGAGCATTTCTACGCTGCATGTAAAGCTGCCATCCACATAAACATTGCAAATTACTTTTTCATTTTTAATAATCAGGATCAGACCTTTTCCTTATTATTGAGGCAAATGCGGGATATTGGAACCATACCGTTTCACTCAAAACCCATTAGTTATTGAATCCTGTCCAGGGTAAAAGTGTTTGGGGTGTTTTGGGAGAAGCTCACCTTCCAGTTTCAGGTTTTCAGGTTTCTGATGGGCTTGGATGAAGACCCAACTCTCGGAGGGGTGTTGGTCGCGTCGCTGGCTCTCGGAGCTGTTGCTTGTGTGTGTTGTTGAAAGCCCTGCAGCTGGTGAGTGCCTGCCCTGCCTACCGACAGGAACCTCACTTGAATTATCACACACACCCTCCCTGCACATGGAAGAGATTAATCCTCGCAGCCACAAACAGAATGAGTGCTTTGTACTTAGGAGCATCGTGTAAGTTCACGCTGAAATGCAGTGCCAGTAACCAGGCCCTTCCCCAATAAATTCACAGCTCTAATAACCATGTGTTTTTACAGCATCCTGATCCCGGAGGATCAAAGAAACGTTGATTTATTTAGCTTTGGGTCCCATCCCCTGTTGTTCTCGCTCCTTCCCCTTGCTCCCCACGAGCTCCAAAGAGCCGTAGATGAGATGAAACCCAACTGTGGGGGTGCAGTCCACAGCAGGGAGGGACACTCTGCAAAACCACAGCAAAGAACATTTCAGCCAACAGAAGTGACAGGCAGTGCTGTGGGCAGACAGAACAAAAACACTAAAGCCTGCTTTGGCCAGGGGTCAGCATCAACCTGTCTGAACTTCTTTGAAGTTCTTTAAATGATGATAAATGGATGAAAAGCTTAAAAATTCAGTATTTAGGAAAACTGCCCTGCGTACAACTTTGCTGCTGTGTAGAAAAGTTTATTAAAGGCAGAACTGGTCTGTCCAAAACCTGGTTGAGGATGCAGCAGGCAGTGTTAGTTCACAACACTGAGGTTGAGAAGTGTTGGCATGAGTGCCTGATGAGGGAGTTATGCATTGCCAGCAGCAGAAGTTGTGTCCTTCAGTTGGGTAAAGGTGAATAATTCTCTCAAGGAGCATCACTACCTGCATCTGAGCTGTTCCTCTGTAAAGGCCCCTTGTCCTGGTGCAAGTGTGTGCTAAAACATTGTGTAACATCTTTAATAAGTAGTCCCTGGGGAGCTGTTGGGATTTTTACCTTCAGGGTTTCCAGAGTTGTAGGACTGGGTGATGTTCCTTATCAAAAGGCAGACTCAATGCAAGAAGGTTTCCAAAAACTTGACAGAACTATTCATTGTGCAGTACTGGAATTAGTTTGCAAACAGGTGTTTTATTGTTCAGACAGTATTTGGTGCTTGTGGATTACAGCAGCAGGTAGAAATCCAAAACCTGCTGTGAATGGAGATGTAATAAAGTGCATCTTGCCTCAGAATATTTATTTCTGGTGACCAGAGATAGAACAGTGTGGACACAAGATACAAATTGCCATGACCAGGTCATTATTTTGTTACGAAATAAACCAAATGTTTGGGGTTTGCCTCTGAATTACAAAGCTTTGGGAAAGCTTAATAATTCCTAGTAGCTGAATTCTGGTTTTATGCCTACAAATCCTGCTCCTGACTAAAAAAAAAAAAAAAAATTTAAAAAAGAACCTGCAGTTGAGTAGCTGCATCTTTCACAGTTTAAAATGTTTTTCCATCCTGTCTTAGACAATTAGAGATTGCAGCCAGTGCTTGAAGCAGCATAAATTTTTGTTACCAGCAAGAGTTCAGGAAGTGTTTTGGGTAGGGATGGAGAAATTATGTGTTTTTATGTTCAAGGCTGTGTTTTTGGAAAGAGAAGGTCCAAAAAACATTTGGTGCAAAAAACTTCTCTACTTTGAGTCTTTGTGGATGAGAATGGCAGAATTAAATACATAGGTCTGGTTCTACAGGGAGAATAATTGTTGGAAGTATTTAAAAATAAGAATGACTGAATAGCTAAAACTGCTCCTGACATATAGTACAAACCTTTTTTTGACATTTGATCTATACTGTTCACAGATCTTTTATATACACAGAGGGATTTACTGCTTTGTAATCAAGCTGCTGAAGGAAAACGTCCTTTTACTCCCTGGGAATGACTGAAACAAATTAAAATGGTTTCCCATTAGCCCTCCCTACTTAGCTGAACCACTTAAAATGACTTTGGACTTTGCCCTTGTCCGACCTCCTCACCTTTGCTCAAACATTTCTGCTTCCAGGAGTGCAGCAGTGTTTGGTCCTGGAGCCTTGCTCCTGTGATGGAAGTTCCAGCTCACTCCAGGCTGGAAGCAGAGAACCAAAGCAGAGCCCAGAGTCCAAAGAAATGTTTAGTTTTCAAAGCCTCGTGCTCAGCAGGTGCTCTCTGCCATCACAGGTAGTGCCAGGAGCTAATTGTGGCTTGATTGCGTGCATATTTTTCAGTAAGACTGTGTGCATGCAGATGAAGATAGGTTGTTTTAGTTTAAGGTGGGGTTTTTTGGATTTTTTTTTATTGCTCCTGTGAGGTTTCTGTGGAAATAATGGCTTTACCAGCCTGTGGACAAAACTGTAGTGTTGCAACAACCAAACCTGAGACTTGTCTTAGCATAGAAGTACCTTTAAAGTAATGTATATAAAGTATATAAAACTTTACTTAAAGTATATGTAAAGTTCTCTCTTTCTCCTATTTATTAAATACAACCAAAGTTACACATGATTTACAAACCAAACTGCAGGCTTGAAACTTGTCATATGTACAAGCCTTGTTTAATGCCCTAATGTTTAATGCTGGGAAACACAAGCTGATTGCAGATGTTGCTTGAAGAAGAAAAGCATACCCTGTATGTCATTGATCAGAGTAATAAAATCATACCTGGGGGCAGCTGGGTATCACTGGTGTCATCTGGTCAAGAGGATGCTGGGACTGGGGTATTTGGGGGGGGGGTCATATTTTTGAGTTTCTGGTGCATTGTACAGCATAGGGAGTGTCTGGCAAAGCAACGAGGAAAAACTACTGAAGTTTCTGAGACTATATTTGGAATTCCTCCTCGTGTATTTTGAGCCCTTGGGGTGCCAAGGGCAATATTGTGAGCAGTTGAAAAAAAGGAAACACATTCCCTAGTTTTGCAATTGCTGGTGTGCACTTGCATCCTGGGAGGAAAGCAGACCAAGCGGAGTGTTTGCCCAGTGAGGCTTGTCTGTGTTCCAAAGCACACTCTGGGCTTTTTGCATATGAAAGCATGCAAGAATTCATAATCTGACTCTCTGTGTTATTTGTGTGTGTGCATAACCTGCAGTTCATCACAGAACTCCCTGCTGCAGCTCTGCGCTGTCTGGGGCTGAGGTGGAGTCCAGAGCGGCCTTAGCAATTTTGGGAGGTTTCATACAAAACCACCAGCTCAGGAGAGCTTATCACTGGTGAGAGAAGGATCTCTGGCATTTCATAAATCACCAGCAGGACTAACATGCTGTTTGGAGATTTTTATCATTAGCCAATCAGTCACGTTCAGGAACACTCCCGTAGCAGCGTTGGATGGGACGCTGGCTCTGCAACGCCTCCCTGCCAAATAAACTGCAGGGAGAGGGGCCTGGGGATGGAATGGGAGGTGGAGAGGAGAAGCCAGGCTCAGCTTTCACATTACCTCAGTGCTGTCCTTGATAGCAGTCTTTAAAAGTGCCAGCCTTTAAAAATATTTAAACGGGATGACGGTGAAAAGCTTCTCAGCACCTTGCCTTGCTCTTGGCAGGACATGAGGATGGAGTGATTTATGGTTATGATATCTTTAGTCTCTCTCCTCGTGAGAAGCATCCACAGAAGTCTTCTTGACTGCCTCCCAAGTCTGTACCAGCTCTGTTGTCCTCCAGCCCTGGAGTGCACGTGGTCATCAGGCTGCTCTGATGCTGGGAGGAGTGGAGATGGCAGGAGGTGCCCCAGGAAAACCCCCTTTGGGAATGAAGTTCCACCCACCTGAGCACTCCTGTCAAAAACCATACAGCTTTTCTTGGCACAAACTCGTGGTTTTGGTGTAACTGAGGGTAATTTTGCCAGCCTTTCTAGAATTTCATTTGTGTACTCAGTTATTAATAGATTCATGCAGTATTCACATAACTCTGTTTTTCCCTTGAATTCACTGAACTTCAAATGTGAATTCTAAACACAATTAGCAGTATTTGCCATGTGCTGCAGTATCAAATACATAATTATAGATCTAAGTTTCCATACAGCCAGTGATGCTGTTTATCCTGCTGCTTCTCTGATGTTATCTCCTCTTCCCCTTAAAAAATAAGCATATAGGAGGAAGCAAAAAAGTGGCGGGCTATTAGGTCATGCCAGTTTTCAGTTGCTGGCTGTTGCCTGTAAATTCGGTTCCACAGCAGTGCAAAAGACCAACAGAACCATTCTGTATCTAGATATTTGGTAAACTGACTTGTATGTAGCCTTTATCTGGCTTTTTATTTATTTATTTATTTATTTATTTTGACTGCTCTTTTTTTATTAACCAAACTGGAATGCTTCCTCTAGGAAAAGCAAGGCATCCTGGAGTGAGGAGTGTATTTTGGTTGTTGCCATACATTGCATTTGTCTAGAGGCCACCACTGGACTCCTTCAGTGTTCTGGTGTAAGTCAGATAACTACTGTTAATGACTAAACCCACGGTATAAATCTGCTCTGCTTCCAGACAGCTGTTAGATTAGTTCTCTCAATTCTTCTGCTGTGCCAGTGGAGGCCAGCAAGTTTCAGATTTAAATGCTTTTTAATGCTTTGTACAGCACTGGACACATTTTATGGAGCTGAGTAGGAGATATGCTATATTGTGCTTAATAAACTACTCTTTAAAATATCCATGATTCAGCTGCTTGCCTGGAAAAATGTATGCTCAGCTCTGAGAAAAATCTTAACTCTTGCAGCTCTCGCTATCAGGCTGCTTTGCTTAAAACCTGGAATTTAGCTTAAGGTGTGTACATGCTTTTAGAGGCATTTTTCCCACATATTTACTGGGAAAGTGGTATATGACAGGACAAGGAAAAAGTTGCCTTTTCCAGTGAGATGGTGTTAACCTTTCCCCAACAGGCCAGCAACTCAAGTTCTTGGGGGCAGCCCAAAAGAATTAGAGGGAAACAGATGGAATGTAATTCTAGCAGAAACTTACCTTGTTTGTTTATCAATTGTGCTGAACGTTTTGGTGGGGTTTGTTTGTTTAGTTTTTCCTCTTATCCAGTGCACAGAAAGGAACAGAGATT
Organism: Empidonax traillii; assembly: GCF_003031625.1. Taxonomy (NCBI): domain Eukaryota; kingdom Metazoa; phylum Chordata; class Aves; order Passeriformes; family Tyrannidae; genus Empidonax; species Empidonax traillii. The sequence continues at coordinate 8,532 of NW_020955768.1, read as the reverse complement.
GTGTTTTTTTCAGTAGGACTCCATAACATTTCAGAAGGCTTTTTTTCTCATAAAGCTTTTTACTTTTATGCCAGACATTCTTCTGATTTTGTGTTACCTTCCTAGACCAGTTTTAGAGGCGGAGGTTCTGGCACAGGTGACTTGCAGTTTGGGATCTTTGCACCCATTTACTCTGCGGTATCTGTTGCTGAAAATGCACCCTATTAACCTTCAGGAACTGTGTTGGAAGGGAAGGATGGAGGATTTTAAGATGTTGGATGATCCCCGTACTTGTTTGCAGAGGGAAGCTGAACTAAGCGAGGCTGATTCTCTTAATTGCGGCGTTTCAACCCCTCGCTCCTTTGCGGCTGAACTGAACGAATTCAGTTTGCTGGGCTCCCAAAGAATCAAAAATCCTCCAAGCAGGCACACAGGCAGCCTTTTGTGATGACAGGCTGTAAAACCAGCAGCTGTGCAGGGGTTAGCAGATTGGCTGTGCCTCGTGTGAACATGTGCGAGCAGAAGATGCGCGGGGCATAACCTGCACCCATCGCTCCAGGGGAGGAGCAGACCGACTGGGGTGAAGTGACTGGGGCAGGGGGAGCCACGCAGCCAAATGGGAATGAAAGGGAGGATTTAACCGTGCAGAAGTTGGGTGTTGGAATGAGGAGGGAGATTACGTGGTTGGGGAGGAAATAGGAACGTGAGACTTGGGCTTCTGTTCTGTGCTGACAACTGCAGGCAGCGCCTGCTCCCTGCACGGGCACCAGAGCAGAGAAAGGTGGTGGAACAGCAGGCAAAAGTCAGAAATAAGTTGCTTTTGTGGCGTTTTTATTAGTTGTAGTGTTCCTTTTCAGTCCTTGGCACTCATAGAGTTTTCCCCCTCGTGCCCCTGTGCTGATTTACCTGAGTGCAGCACAGTTGTCTTTGTTGTTTTGAGCTCAGCAGGCTCACAAGTGAAAAAATGCAGGAACCCCTGTTTTACAGAGGAGGGAAACAGAGGCAAGCAGGTTAAATATGAGTTGGGCTTTGTAAACTGCTGTGGTAACAGGAAACCTGTGGCTGACACAGAACTGAATCCAAGTCTCCCTGAGGAGAGCCCTAAGCCAGGACTGTGGCATCAAATTTGCCATCTCTGACAATTTGACTGGAGAAAAAGCAAGTTGTTTTTCTAATAGCAGTTTTATTTGTGTTAGTATTTTAAGGTGGCTCTCTAATTAGTAGTTGAGAGAAATTAATGTGGCACTGTAACTTACCCGAGCTCAGACACCTTTGCTCCAATTTTTATATTACTCTGTTTGTATGCACTAGTATTTAAAAAAAAAACCCTGAAATTAGAATTTTACTTGTTTTTTACTAGAGTTACCAGGTTTTCTGTGAAGAGAGATGGACTGGTGATCCCAAGGGTAAGTGGTGTATCAGATGATAGGAGGAAGCTGCTCTTAAGTGGGCCTTAAGATGCTGATTTTGTCACTGAAGCTGTAAACATCTTCTGGTAAAAGATGCTGTGATTTGTGGTCATTAAAAGTTGCCCTCTGTTTTCAGATTTGATTTTTTTTCTTCTTCTTTTTGAAGAATTTGAAGGCATCAGGGAAAAAATTAGGTCGTAGTAATCAGATCAAATGGGTTTTTTTCAGTTTGTTTGATTTTTAAAGATGGGGGGGAAAAGCCAAGTTTTCACCAATTCTTGCTTTTCATTTATTGCTTAGTGAGCTGCAAAAGGAGGCTGTAAATTCTGTATGACTCCCCCCTCAAACACCATGTTGGATATCCCAGCAGGAGCACTCGTTGGTACTACTGATGAAGGTTACTACTGAGGGGTCAGATAAATCACTTGAAGTCTGCTTTGAACGTTCTTATGTGTTTTAGTGCTAACAAAATTGGCAAAAAGCTGTTACAGCACCACACGTGCTTCTGACTTGTATCTGCCTGGTGAAGGTGCCCTCTAATTGGAGAGTTGACACTTAAAAAAATTTTAAAATTCGATGAAATTTGGGATGGAATATGGAGTTTTTCTGCTAGGGAAAGAGGTGGTGTGGTTTAGTTTATTTTTTTTTTTTTTCCCCCAAAAAATAAAGTAGCAATTGAAAGATGCTGCAATTACATGGCTGTCGAGTTGTCTGCTGGAATAAGCTGGTGGCATCTGTCCAGTTGCAGGCAGATGTCCACATCACAAATCATCAGACCCTTACATGGAGCATGGAAAATCAGCCCACACTCTCTCAGTTCAGGCCGACAGGGACACCCAGTAAGGAAAACTCGCGTTTCTCTTCTGTTCCGTCTGCCTTTAAAAAAAAAAAAAGAAAAACCCCACATGTGCATCTCTTTCCAGAGCACTGTTCCAGCATCACTGAATGGGAGCAAATTCCCTCCTGGGAAAGCATAACTGAAAAGGGGTTGGAAAAAGAAATTTGCTGAGACAGATGTGTTCTTGTGTGGGTCAAGTGTTTCTCTTCGAATAGCCGGGTGGAACTCGCAGTTGTGCACAGAGGTTGTCCTGGCTGACAGGCTGGGGGGGTTTTTTTTTAGGCTCAGTTGGGTGTGATGGACACGTGAAAGGCACTTTGGTCCCTGATAGTGCCCTTAATTTGGAGGTGCCGTTGTAGAACTCTTCACCTTTCACGTGCGAGGAGGTGATAGATTAAGTGGTTGCCTAATGGGCATCTTTGTTCCAGCAACAAACTCACGGTCTCTTTCAGCGCTTTTTCCATTTACTGCCCTGTCTGCTGTTTATGGCAGCAGTGGCAGAGCACTGTGCCTGCCAAATTTATTTTAAAGACCGTGGTGGTTTGGTGCCAGCCCGAATCCCTCTCGGTGCCAAACTCGGCTGCAGCGGCAGTAGCTCTGCATTGTTGTCCTTTGTGCAACAGTTGCGTTACATCACGGTGAAAGGAGGAAAAGGGATTTTAAAAATTCCACTTATTCAAATGCAGTATTCACAGTGTGTGTGTGGGGGGAGAAAAACAGGACAGAAGGCAAAACTCCTGCAGCTCAAATGTCAGTGTCCCTCTGTACTTCGGGATGTTGTTTGAGGTCTGTTTAATGTCGTAAAATGGCACTTTCAGGAAGTGTTTTTCTTTATCAGATCGGGCTTTGCAAAGGAAAACAGGGAGGTTTGTGTGTGTGTTGCACTGGGTTGGTGCATTTGTCATCTGGTGTTTGCACTTCCACGCTGCCCTGCGGGGTAGCAGTGGCTGGATGGCAGGATCTCTGCAGAGCTCCTCTTTGTTTGGTAATATCCTCTGGTCATTTCTGCAAAAATCCCGTCCCTCTGTCTCGAAAATAAAACTAACAGCTAACAGCTTTGGGAGCTTGGGCCCAAAGTCAACTTCTTGCCTGAGTTTAAAGAAAGAGCTCCAGCCTCTTGTCACACCAGAACTCTTGGGAAATCAGACCTTAGCCCACCTGAACATACAAAGCAAATCAGGCTGTCCCATTTGTTATTCCCGTGTTGTTATTTTAGCCTGGCTCTCAAATATCCACAGAAACAAATTATTAATGGAATTAATATCAAGGAAAATGTTGTGAGCATTTGCTCTGAGTACATTCCTTCTCCCCTTGGCTGTTTCCACACTGTTAATTGGTGTGAGTAACAAATTAAAGTGCAGTTTGCTCAAGCACTGCCTTTGGTTATTGTCCTTTTTTCTCCTAACATTCACAAGATATGCAGCTATTAGATTGTGTTACTTTTGCTTGCTGCTATTGTGCTGGAGCTCTTTAAAATGAGAAATCTGCTCCACTTTTGTTTATAAACTATCATCACCAGCCAGTCTCCCAATTCAGAGGATTCCTTTTGAACCTTCCAGTTATAGATTAAGTCCAAAACGAAAAGAAAAGCTTGTCTTCCTCCCCCCTGCCCTGAAAACCCTAACCCAAAAATCTGTAGATGATGAGAAACAATTAGGGAAGTCAACTTTGGGGTGGGTGACTGTGTTATTTGCCAGAGATTTTGTTCTGCCTCGTGTAATAATGGACTACCATGAAGATTTTTTTTTTTTTTTTTTTTTTAATTTGAGGAGCTGTGGGAGGGTTGGGATGCTGCTTAAATTCCAAACTGTGAAGCCAAGTCAAAGCAGTGCAGGGTTTCCAGACACGTTGTTAAATCACTTTATACTTCCAGTTTCTTAGAAAAGGGTCTTCAGTTTTAGAGAAGCTCCAAACTTTGTCATGTTTCCTTCTGGCATGTAGGGCATCAGTTTATGTTTTCCTCTCATCAAGACACTTCGTAAATAGATGAAACAGTGTAGGTATAAAACATGAGGGATTCATTGCTTCTGAGAATGATCTTTCTTGGTTTACTCCTGCAGAGAGTTGGGATGGTCTTCCCTTCCCTCCCCTCACTGGGGGCAGGAGAAGAGAGTCCCAGGCAAGGATATTTTCAAGCTTCTACACATACAACAAACATCTCTCTTTGCTGTCTTCTCTGCTCACAGAAAGTCTGACTTGGGGGATTTAACCGAGGAGAGAGTACGTCATTCTCACTCCAGCCTCACCTGTGCTGCTGTGCTAGAACTTTTCCCTCACATCCAAAGTCCTTTTACTAACTTGCATTTCATAGTTCTTTTCCCATAGCTCTTTCTGAATTATTATTCCCCGAGTGCTGCTCCTTTACAGGCTGAGAATGGAGGTGCTGACACAGGCCTGTTGTAAAGGGGCAGCCGTGCCTTTCCCAGCGGGTTGCTGGAGCCATTGCAGGACTCTTGACAGGTTTAAGAAGTATATCAAAAGGGTGAAGAAATTCTCATAGTCTGGGAATGGAGAGCTTTTGGAGCAGAAAGGAGGGAGAGAACATGGCCCTGAAGGACAGCTCTCGTGCCTCACCTCCTCCTTGGCCGTCTCACCTTCAGGTTGGTCGTTATTCACTGGCACGGATGTCGATGTTCCAGCAGCATAACAGATGTCACCTCGAGATTTCAGAGCGCTTTCCAGCCCCTAAAAAGAGCTCAGCTGGCAATTTGTACTGTATTTCCCAGATTTACAGAGCCCTTAATGTAGCCCTGAGAAACCTGCCCAGCGTGTTACTGGGACAGAGCTTTGGAGCAGAGCTGGAGTTGGAATTCTCAGCAGCAGTTCCTGGGTGTTCAATTCTGCTTGTGCAGTTGCTTTGTGCTGCAATGTATTGATGGAAATGTTTTACAGAACAGGGCCCTGTAAACGCACACATACCTGTGGTAACTCCTGAGAGTGGGATTTTTGCTGATAAGACCAGAGTTTCGTGTCCAAACGTAGATGCTGCTCTTTCCTCACCGTGGAGGAGGAAGCAGAAAAACCCAGTGAGGGCAAGGGGGGGAAAAAACCTCCCAATTTATATTTAAGTGAACTCTTAGCCCTTGTGATTCTGAAGAGGTGTAAAAAGCAGAGTTCTTCAGCATGGAAGGAGGTACCTAAGGAGTGACAGGTCTCATGAGGTGGACCCTGGTTTGGGAAGCCCCATCTCTGGGGGCGGCTGTTTGGTATTGTGGGCCCCAGTTCTGCAGCTGGAGCTGCCAGAGTGGTTCTCTGCAGTCACATGCAGGCCTGGCACGCCTGGGGGACCTGAGCAGGAAGAGGTGTGACGAAATTAAAAAGCTTGTGAATGTCGAGGAGGAATGTGGAAAGTGAAGGAGATCATTTATGTACATTTGTGTGTAGGCATACACGTACAGTTTTATTTTTCAAATGACTGTAGGCTATAAGCTCGTGGTGTTTCTTTACCAGCTTTTGTCTGGTTCTTGCTTGTTCACTGTAAGAGAGCTGAGTAATTTTATGCTTTGGCAAATAATAAGATCTTTTGCCAGTGCTGTTCTACTTAGCAAACAGGTTCAACAGACCAGAAAAAGGCATTCTGAAAAATTCACCTTTCTCGTTTTGGCTTAGAATAAGTGAAACATTGTTGTTTAAATGAGTTTTAAAGGACCCAGTGACTCAAAGCAGTTTCATGATGAATTTCTGCTGGAAGTCTGTGTTGTGAACCCCATCACTTGCTCACCTGAATTTTCGAGCTGCCTCTCAGGCAAATGGTGAAGATGCCTCACCTTGTTTGTTTTTATGTGCACTGAATTCCCTTTAATTTGGGCTGCTCAGCCAGAAAATGCTGATGCTTCCCCTGGTCTATCTTCCTTCGATCTCTTCCCGAGTTAATCACAGGAAGTGGGGGAATCTCAGCCCCCTCTTTCTTCTCAGCATCTTCTGTGTCTACAGAGGGGGGGTCAGGAAAAGAACACCTGAAAAGGCAGCATTGAAGCCTTTCTAGGAGGAGGAAGAGCATTTATTTATATTTATTTATTTATTTATTTAACATTTATTTATTTATATGAAGACAGCCTGCTTTTTTTTTTTTTTTTTTTAAATCAGCAGATCCAAGACAAGAAAGAAACGGCACATTTAAAGAAAAATCATTGAAAAGCAGTCTGGAAAAAGCAGGTGATGAAGCCTGGTGAAGCAAGCCAATGCTTCTGGAAATTCAGGACTTCCAGGGATACAAGGCACGCAATTATTTTTGCCGGTTCCAAGCACTAAAAAAATCTTCAGGCTGACTTTCCTTAAAAAAAAGAAAAGAAAAGAAAAAAAAAGTGAATTTGGCTCGAAAAATTCATGAGGCAGGAATTTTCATCTGTTTTTTACTGTCTGGTCTATGGGTTAGAGCAAGACAGGAAACTTCCAGTGAAAGTAAAAATTTGATCAAAAAGACTGTCTCATTTAAAAAAAAAAGAAAAAAGACAAAACACAGAAACCATGTGGGGAAGGATTTTAAAGCTGATGGAATACTTTGGGTATTTTCAAACAATGGCTGTTTCAGAAGCGTGAAAGAAATGGCCTGTTTTGTTATTTTTCTCAGTTATTTTTCTTGAACTTGTTTGGAATTAACACATTTAAAAAGAAATTTCTGATTTCAGCCTGATGTGCTTTGTCTCTCGCCTGTCCAACACGTGACTTTTCTCTTGCTGCTTTTGCCTGAGATGGTCTGTGCTGGAGACTAAAGCAGCTCTGTGCCCCCATCCCAGGGGCTGAGCCACAAGGACTGTGAGTCCTCTTACCTTTTGTGCCTGAACCAGGCTGGGCAGTGATAAACCCAGACAAGCACTGCTGCTTTTATTGTCCGGTGACATCAGCAGGAGGCAGCTCTCAGGGGTATAAACAGCCCCAAGGCACGCTGCCCTGCAGGTCACCTTGAGAGGATATCTTGTCATCATCGGGGCTGTGCTGTCAGTCTCCTACACCAGCACTTCTGCCAGCTCAGGTTTAACTTTGTGCCTGTTCAGGCCTTTTCCTGCACACACCTCTATCAGATGTGCTCGTGGGGGAACTTGAGGCTCGTTGTGAGAGAGAGAGAGAAGGGCGGCGTGGTTTTCACCTGCTGAAGCATTTTTGAGTTCCTGAGGTGGGAAGGAACAAAGGATCTATTATAGAGCGAGAGAAAAGCGTCCAAACTGCGTGAGGAGGAATGCACTGACAGAGGAAATGAAAGTGCTTCTGAAATGTGTGGAGGGAAGTAGCCAAAATCTTCACTATGGGAGATTCCCTATGATTATACCATCTGGAAGGTGGCTCAAGATAATAGAGTTTTCCTTGCTTAGGAATGATTCCTTTTTTTTTTTTTTTACTACAGGAGCAAAGCAAAATAGGGAAGATAATTTTGCAACCAATTAGCCCTGGCAAAACTGCCTAAGCTACAAAGCTTCCCATGGAGTTAAAATAGTAGAAGCCTTAATTCCCAGTGAAAATGAATGAGACATAGCAGGTGCTTTTGAAAATCTTACCTGTATGGGAAAGAAAAAAACAATTACAACTGATCTTGTATTTCTTAGGAATGAAGAAACAAACATTTTAGGATCAGGGTGGGGTTTGTTTGTTTTCTTTGAATCAGAGGTTGAGAAAGCCATCTTCATGGTTTTTTGCATGGGATTTGCTTCTGAAGTGAAGTGGGGAATCAGACTATCTTCTTTTTCATGGTGAGTACCACTGGAGTCATGAAGTACTATGTAGTCATCTGCACCATTTCTTGAGGAGATGAAAGGAGTTGATCAAGTAATTAAAACCAGATAAAGCCATGGAAGCAGGACGAAAATGCTCCTCTTGCAGTTAGGCTGCGAGCTCTGTCTCTGCTCCTCCCCTTGAAGGCAAAGCTACAAGCAGAGGACTTGGCTTGTAGCACTCCTGCCTAGGGCTCTGTGTTGGCACACACATAAGTTTGGGAAGATCTGGTGGTTTGAGCTCGCATTTGGCCCCCAGCCAGACACAAGTAAAAATTCTTGGGAAGATCATTGCGTGGCGTTGTTGCGGGAAGAGTCATTTCTGGATTTACCTCTCCCCTCGTGGGCAAACTTTTTTTTTGCAATTTGTCACTCCCTTAAAGTGCTTCTATTTCCCACTGTAGGTTTTTCCCAAGGGGAGGGAGGAGTTCTGTCTTCGTTTCTCACCTGCAGGGCTCCCAACTCATCAGTTCCTCCACTGATGGCAGATGTAGAGCTCATTCCCTTTTTTTTCCTCATGCCAGCTTTTTTCTCCCCCCCTCCTGTCTTTTACTCCTGAATATCCTTTATGAACTGTACCATCGACCTCCTGTTGCTCAGA
>NW_020955767.1:889272-890840 GCF_003031625.1 Empidonax traillii | reverse complement strand
GTGTAATAATATATTTTTAGATGCAAAGGCAGTGAACTTGTAAGAAGCAAATGGAAAATCCTCACGCGTTGCAGCATCCAGTGAACCTGGTATGTTGTCTTGCTTCCTCAAGTCATTCACACATACTGTTTCACTCTCTGTTAGGAAGTAGGGAAGTCCTTGCAAACCCAATTTGCTAATGAGTATGAGAGAAAAACAGGTTTTTGTGCAGAAGAGCTGCAGAGACTTTGTATTCTGTGTATGCAACTGACTTGGAAATAATCTCCTTTTAAAAATATCACATGCTGTCTTACTGTGTGAAGTAACATCTCTCCAGGAAAGATATTCTCCTTAATTGCAGCAGTCAACTATTGGAGAAAAGGGAATTAATTTTTCATATTTGTCTCTGGTGGAGGCATCTCCTTTCTGTGAATCAGAAGTCAACTCTGTTAGAGAGGGCTGGAACCTCAACATAAGAAAAACATTTCACAGAATCACAGATTATGCTGAGTTGGAAGGGACCCACAAGGATGATCAAGTCCGACTCTTGACGCTGCACAAGACCATCCCCAAAAGTCACACCATGTGCCTTAGAGTATAATCCAAATGCTTCTTGAACTCTGCCAGGTTTGATGCTTTGACCACTTCTGTGGGGAGCCTGTTCCAGCACCCAACCACCCTCTGGGTGAAGATTTCATTTGTACCTCTGTTCTTAAATTGGTCCCCATTGCTGCATTCAAACATCTGCTCCCTGAGGAAGACCATTTGCTTCAGTATTTTGATTTGGAAATTGTACTGACATAAATAGACAGTAACATCAGATTGAGCATCTTGAATGCACTTTCCAGTCTCTGCATATCTTCAGGCTATCAAGAAAAAAATTTTAAAGTACTTCCAGTGAATTCACTTAGATGATAAGTCATTTAAATTCTCAGCCTTTTTAGCCATTCTTGTTTTACCAGACATTTGTATAATGGCACAAAGCAGTAGAATTCACTGCCTCCCCCTCTATGTTCATCCCAGTGTGTAGTCTGGTGGGCTTGAGGACAATTTAATGGGATCCCTTTGTTAAAATGGGCAAGTCATCTCTGAAATGGAGGGTGCCTTGCTCTGATTGGAGATGGTGAGGTTTGTTTTTATGGAATAATGCAACAAAATGCTTCTGCGTCATATTGAAATAACAGGCAACTTTAAAAATCCTCAGGGGTCCAGCGCATCCATCCACTAAGAGTGGCCAGGAGTCAGAGAGAGCACTTACCTCTTGCTTCTTCTCTGTGACAGCTCTAGGAATATATTTTTCTAATTCTGAAATGGAAACTACGTGAATGCTGGAGAGCATTTGTGCAAGCTGCTGCTGAAATTAGGCGACAAAAAATTCCCCAAAGTTCTGTTAGTCTAAAGCAAAGTGTAGATGTCTGATGTGCTTTTTCAAAAGATGTCTCAGCTGACTTGTGTTAAGGACAGCTTTTGGAAGGCTGGCCATCCTATTGTGTTACCTTTTCTGTTTTGTGGCATGTAGCCTAAAATTCTTTCTTTCGGGTTCTATTGTTTTGCCTTTTTTTTAATTTCGTTTTGGTGTGTCTCCCCCC
>NW_020955767.1:884375-888892 GCF_003031625.1 Empidonax traillii | reverse complement strand
CCCCTCATTTCTTAAAAGTCACATTCTGCTTGGGCTGGATCAGATAACCTCTTGTATATTTATATCTAGTTTTTCTTCTGCTGCCCTGCTTGTCTCAAGGTAGATGTTGTAAGAAATAGTGAACAAATTTAGGACAATGCTAAACCTGCTTAACCAAAGCCATACATTTGGTGCTATAACTGCAGAATTTTGTCTTAATTGCTTCCAACTGCAGCAGCTTGTATATATTTGTAAGGTCTTAACTACCTCGGCCTCTTATATTGTAAAACACTTAGCACCTGTGGAATTTAACAAAACACAGGGCTGTTTTCCTCTCTGGCACATGTTCTTCTCAGTTGTATGAAAGTGTGAGAAATGGTTTAGAGAAATGGTGAGCTCATGGTTCAGAGGATGGCCTGGGTCTATTCTAGTTTAGAAATAGGGCAGATGTTCTCCATTGGTGCTGTACCTCTCTGTTCTGTCCCTCTGACTCCTCATGACCCTTTTGACACATAAAGCTCCTGGACTACATAGAGGCTCTGGGGTTATCTATGATTACTTATTTATCAAGGCATGGCAGTGCTGCCTATGAGCACAGAGAGACTGTCGCATTGAGCAGTGCAACTCACACTCAACTTGGATAATACAATAGCTTACAGTTGTTTAGTTTCCTAGTCTCCTTTTTTTATATGACTTAGCAAACAGTTCTCTGCTTCACACATGGGAAAGGGGAGTGGACTCAGAGAGAAGAGCAAATGTGTAAGGAGCAGGAAAGGGCTGTGGCAGTGGCTGCTGCCCCCCGGCCACTTATCCTGTTTGGAGGAGAATGTCCATCTCTCCATGTCTTTTCCTTGGCTCTTGTTTGGATAGAGCAATTGGGATGGTAAGGATGACCCTGTTGTCACCTGCCCCAAGCCACAGATGGTTTAGCAAAATCTAGTTTGGGGAACAAAAAGAAGGTGAGCATGTGGAAAGACTGCTCCATATGGAGAGAGGAGCAATGAATGACCAGTAAAATCCTGATCTCCGTCCACAGCCTTGGTCTGACTGTCAACAATCAGAACGGACTCTGCCCTGTATGAGACACTTTGTTCTTAAGCCTCAAATCAGGAAAGTGCTTTAGTCATGTTTTGCCAACAGCTGATGGTGTAAACACAGTGAAATGAGTGAGCTGTAGTGTGAGAGGGTGTTGTGGATATGTTATCCTCTGTGGACTGGGTGTGGAGCAAACCCTGCTACAACTGTAGGTTTTTTCAAGATTTCATTGCTTTTGAAAGTCAGTCATCCTCCAGTCCCTCTGGGTGCTGAAGATAGCATGTGTCAACTAAAGTATCTGCATATGTGACCTCTAGGAAAGGAGATCTTGCTTTTGATCCAGTTCATTTTTCACATCACAGGCAAGAAAAATCACCCTTGAAATTGCTGCTTTGCTGAGAACATGAGTGGAAAAGTCCAGGCTGGTGGTGGCTGCACAGAAGGCGGAACAGTGGGAAGGGTCCATATGGGCTCCAGTAGCATCTTGGACTGGGTTTACTGTGTGCAGTGAACAGTTTGAGTGGTCCCATTCCCAGTTCCTTAACTGATTTTGCTAAATCTGTGATGTTTATGTGTGTGTTAGTTTATCTAAAATTTCTTTGCTCCTGGTTGAACAATTAATAACTTGTGACTTGTTAATGATGAGTTTTCATTCACTGCTCACTTCCCTGGCACATGACAGAGCCCTTCATCATAATGCCTCTTCTTACTGGTTGGGTCATTGTAGCTGTTCGGTTTGGGAAGGGAAATACACTTTCTCCAGACATTTCTCTTAGCACAGTTTTGCTTGTCTGTGCATCAATCAGAGACGAAAACAACTTATTTCCACGTATGGTGGGTTTATATTTGCCATTAGTGTTTCAGAGCATTGTGATATCTCAGGTCTGGCTGAGGGAAAACTGATATCACGTTATATTGTAAAGCTTGGGCAATGAGGAGAAGAATTCATGCTGTTTGATTTTTGCATCTTTTAACTTTAAAGTAGGTTTAAAATAATTTTTCCCAATTTAATGCTATAAATACTATTTGAATATGAAGAAATAGCAAAAGAACTTGCTCCAGAAGGGAAGCTTCCTATACACAAACAGTAATCTGAAAAGATGCACTTAAACCACGTGACATTTGCAATGATTGCCATTTTTCTGAGCTGGTAATGAGGAACTTGCCAAGTGTCACAGCTGGTCCATCACTAGTGATGGCCCATTAAAAAGTTGTTTGCTGCTTGGCTTGCATCCCTTGTGGGAAGAGGGCAGATGAGCGGGCAGCTCTCGAGTGCTGTGGTGCAGTTCTGTGCATCTGATTCTGGTTGCCTCTCCCATCTCATCTGGGGTCTGACCCGTGGTTGGTCGGGAAGGGCAGTCTGAGGTCCTCAGAGGACTCGGGGTCTGACCCATCTGTGACATTTCTGGCCCTTGCTGGCCATGTTTGGATGTCAGCATTCATGCAGCACTATTCCTCCTCTCCACACCTTGCCTGGTGTCAGAGCTCTCTGTCTCCATGGTGCCTCTTCATATTACTCTTTGCTTATTTAAAAAGGGAGAAGAAAGCCAAGTGGTGTCAGGTTTCATTGTGCGTGCTGCCAATTCACCCTCTTACAGCCCTACTCAGTAATTTTCCCTAAGTGTCTAAAGGGAAATGATTCCACCAGTGCTCCAAAAATGTTTTTTTTAGGGAATTTCTAACAAGGTTTTGTAAGAGTGGAGAGAATAACTGAAGATGCCCCACATTTTCTTCTTTAGAGGGCAAAACTTCCATGTTTTATTCTTTTGACTAAAAAACATGAACACCTGACTTATTAGGTAAAAAAACAGATGTCAGAAGCTCGAGGGATATTGTGCACACACAAAACATCTGCTGTGCAGACAGTGTTTGGAAAATGATGATATCAGAACCTGTTGCATTCTGCGTAAGTTGTGGAAATGTCCCTAGAAAAACAACAGCTCCCAGAATGGGACCTAACCCCAGATTTGATTGCCCTAAAATGCTGGACCTGGATCTAGTTGTGTTGGCTTGATACTGCTCTGCTACTTACACAAAGGGATTAGATTCCTTACCCCATTCTTTGCTGTCTCCCAGTGCAGGTCTGCTGCCTGCATGACTAACCCACTGAATATGCCTGATGTGATAGTCCAAGTCGTGTTTTTCTGTTCTGCCTTATCTTCATTATATGTTCTGTGCTCAAAGAGTTACTAATTTCTGAATACCACGCTTTCCATAGTGACTGCTCAGTGACTGTCTCGTTATGGTCTTAAAGATACAAGGCCAGATGCTTTCATTTATACTGGATAAGCCTCTGAGGCTTACACGATCAGTTCCCAAACAATAATTTACAGAAATACTTTGCCTTTTAAATTCCAAGAATTTAAGCTTGAGGGCTACTTCAACAATAAATTATTTACAACAATTTTTATCCAAATTAGCTTCTATTTCTATGATGTATTTTAATCTCTTTTCATCTCACATGTTCTTTTGTTTGGTGTCTTTATAGATTTAACATGACTATCCAAATGGAAAATATCTCCCTAAATATGAAGTCAGCATAAGCAGCTTTTACAAGCTTCAAAACTCTCTAGATTATGACACCTTCCTACTGTGAAAATGGAAGTTTAAAATCATCCATTGCCTATGGTATATTATTTATCCATCTCATAGGCTATTAACTATAGCAATTTGTAAGAGTCTAACAGCAAATGTCAGATGTTGTTTCCATTTCTGCTTTTGTTTTTCTTCACTGGCAAAATTCAGATTGATTTCAGTGGTGGCAGATTAAGCCTTGCATATGTTCAATTTTCATAAGCCAGCAAAAATGTCTTTCTTCTTTATTGTGCCCATTTCCTTTAAATATTTCTGTGTCTTTACACAACTCTCCCACTCAAGTTTCAGCATCTTTCGAGTCTCTGTCCTCAGCTCAAGTTGTCTAAATCCCAACAACTATTGGCTCAGACTGTAGGCTTACCCAGCTGAGGGTCCATCCCTGCTGTGTGATAGAGACACTGCTTCTGTTTGCTAGAAGGTGAACTAAGGTATTGGATAAAGATGCTTTTCTGCATTGCCTGAGTTTTGTTAGGCATTTCAGAGACTTGCAGAGCAGCAGATAGATAAATGGTGTCAGCAATATACTGCAAGTTGTGAGGAAAAAAGTATAGTTACTGAGCTTAAGGTTAGCGTGAACAACATCCAGGAGGACTGACCAGCAAGTAAAGTCTGGTCTTTGAGCATCCAGGGACAGATGGCTCCCTGCCCTCCCCAGCAGGAGCAGCCAGTTTGCAGGGGAGTTCCTGAGGTCACTGTGGTATGGGTTGCCACATCTCACACAAATTCTCTTAAATAAACCTCTGCCTTGACAGGTGTTACTGGGGTTTGTCTTGAAGCAAAAACTAAAGTGTGGGAAAATCACAAACTCCTAAGAGATGGATCTTGAATAGACTTCAAGCTGTTAGAAGGACCATTGCCTGAAAGATCATCATGTCCATGTAAAGTACAGACCTGTCCTGCTAGCATGG
>NW_020955767.1:795500-884055 GCF_003031625.1 Empidonax traillii | reverse complement strand
CTCTTAAATAAACCTCTGCCTTGACAGGTGTTACTGGGGTTTGTCTTGAAGCAAAAACTAAAGTGTGGGAAAATCACAAACTCCTAAGAGATGGATCTTGAATAGACTTCAAGCTGTTAGAAGGACCATTGCCTGAAAGATCATCATGTCCATGTAAAGTACAGACCTGTCCTGCTAGCATGGAACATGTAGAGATATTTATTTTTCCATGCCCATGTCTAATGTTCCTACCCTAATCTAGATGGATGAAAAAAAAGATTTATATTTCTTAGCTACTCCATGTTAATGAAAAACATTCTTCTCTCTTCCAAACACACTCTGCAGCTGCAGGGCAAATCATCTCTGAAGTGGGAGTGAGACCACAGTCAGACCTTGAATGAGGTCTTGGAAATGTCAGTGGACTGAGCTCACTGTATGTGAGTTAGAAGTGAGTCACAATGCAATTTGATGAAGATCCGATGGAAACTGGGGAGCACTGAGCATTGATTGTCTGTTTTCTCCTTGGAGGTAAAGGCTAGATAAGGGTGAAGTGGGGATTCCCCTGTTTGCTGTGGGCAAGAATATGCTGCTGCCCAAAGTTTTGGTGATGATTCCTGAAGTTACAAGGCAGGAGGAGATGCATGAAAATGTCCCCTTCAGAAATTCTGGCAAAGAGTGTGGTGGCTGATCTGCTTCCAGAGACACACATGAAAATTTGCTTTCAACAGAGCAGTCTAGGTGGATACTTGGTGAAAGCCTGGTTAAAGACTGTGTCAGCATTATGAAGACTCTCTGGCTACAACTGTGCTGATAAATCTGTTGAAGGTGGACATTTTGTCTGTGTGGCTACAAAAAGCTAAAGTGACAGGAATCATCATAGTTGGCACAAAGTTGCAAAAGTAAAAATGCTTTTGTGCAGATAAAACATCTCCCGGACATAAGAACAGCTGAGCTAAGATGACCTGATAGGGAGGGAGAGACACTGTTTGGACTGTTGCTGTAAATGATGTAATTGCTGATTTTTACTAGCCTGAGGTATGGCTCACAGGTCACCTTGAGCAAGCAACTAGCTGCACAGAGCAGCTTAGAGTTTTTGAGTCATCCTGTGGAAAATACACTTTGGTCCTAATAAACAATGTTTATTTCTCATTGAAAGTCAGTTCTGTGTAGGAATCACAGACATTATTTTTAGCCCCTCATGCTGAACAAAGTTCAGATGTATTTTATCTGATCAGTGACCAGTTGTACTGGGGTCAAATCCTGACTAATATTAGGAATATGTGTATTTAATAAAATATCTTGTTTATATCTAAGTTAAGCATTTTTTGTTTCTTAGATAGGTGTGATATAACATTTATGTTTTAAAAGTGTTTTTCTCTGTTCCCCCAAAATCAAATAATAGTTTGGGAGACCGAGAAAGAAGGGAAAGAAAAAGACATCTAAGTAAAACATATATGGAATGGGAAAAAAATCAGTCGTCCTGGGTTCTGGGCCTATGATTTTTTCCACATGCCTGGACTGTATCACTGTGCTGTGTGCCATTAATGTCATGAGATGCTTTATGCCAGAGTGGATTTTTTGAATGTGCTGGTGGGACTCCAGGATTGAGACCCTGATGGGTAAATGTTGTCAGTGCTGTGTGGGCACTCTGGGGGTGTGTGCTGCACGTGGAGCTCTGCACCCTTCCAAACCCCCTTCTTGTGCTGTGTGTGTGGGCTCATGCCCAGCCAGCCCACCACTTCCTGAAGTGCCAACAACTGCCTGGCTGGTTAACCAGCCTCCAGGCAGCAGAGCTTGTCCTCAGCCCTTTTTAAGAAAAACAAACAAGAAAACTGAGTAATCAAACCCCACCTTGTAAAAATTGATATTTTTAACTGGTGTTTGATGCTGAAAGAAGGTAAAATAAGCTTAATGTTCTTATTCAAAGGGGCCTGTGTGTCCAGAAAAAATACCAGCCTTTCCCCCTTGTTTTTGTCAGGGGCTGATTTGTGAGAATGCGAGACCTTGGGATCCATCGCCATTCCCTTTGGTCTCCGGTGAAAGGAAAAGAGATTTGATTGCTCCCTCTAGATAAAAATACAGAGGAGTCTTCTAGGCCAGAAAACAACTTCTATTTTCCTTTTCTTTCCTTTTTTTTTATTGTTATTTGAGCTTGCCAGATTGGTCTGCTCTCTGCTCTCCAAGTGTGTGGGCGGCACAGAAGAGGTTGCTGAGACAAAGAATTGGGGGAGGAAGGAAAAAGAAGTGAAAAAGACCTTTGGATTGGAGGCATGGTGCTTGGGAGGAAGAGGCGCAATGGCAGAGTGTTGTTTTGGTTTGCGAAAGTTTGCGGCAGATCAGAAGAAGCTGTGGTAGGTCAGAGACACTCAGTCTAGATGCTGTAGTGGTGAATATATTAGCATGGTTTAGATCCTAGGGATACAGACATTTTTCTGCGTTTGGTAATATGAAGCTCGTGTCCTGCTCTGATCCCTCCTCCTGGAAATGGAGATGTTGAATGGAGAAGTGACTGGAGGGAAATATGAGCATTGCTTTACTCAGTACAGTATTTGCACTTGATGTTCATCTGCTTTGTGC
Source organism: Empidonax traillii (assembly GCF_003031625.1). Taxonomy (NCBI): domain Eukaryota; kingdom Metazoa; phylum Chordata; class Aves; order Passeriformes; family Tyrannidae; genus Empidonax; species Empidonax traillii. Next base: position 881,499 of record NW_020955767.1, on the reverse strand, counting down.
TTTGCTGAAGTAGGTACAAAATAAGTGGCATTTGGTGAAGGTAAAGCTCTGATTTTTGTACTGATTAAATCCTGTTTTCCTGAGGTGAAGAACCAAAACTCGTTTCTCATTCCAGTAATAGCTACCCCCACTCTCCTGCATTTGGCTTGTGACCTTTCATGATGCTTCTGTGAGACTGAGTTAGATTCAAAACATCTTTTAATTTGAATAGTAGAAGAAAGGAGTTAAAGGATATAACAAGGGAGGAAGGCTAGATTTCAAGTAAAACTTGAAAAGCCACAAAGAGTGTAGGAGGGGGAGGTATAAGACAACAGTATCTGGTGAGGGAGAGCAGGAGACCCAAGAAGGGTAGCAGATGAAGAGAGGAAGTGGGAATGGGCAACACCTGTAACAGGCATGACATGATTTGTTTGGTATTTACACCTGCAAGATTCTTCTCATCAGGGCTCGAAAATTCACCATTGCCATGCATTTTGCCCTTGAAGTATTTGACCTCCAGCTCCTTTGGTTCCCTGGAGTCTAATGTCAAAGAGCTTGTGAAAGCAGCCTTGTTAATGGCAAGTTTTGTAAATAAATCCCATTTCCTCTAGCATGGCCCTGTAGCAGGAGGCAGGGAAGTTTTCAGTTGAGAAGGAGTGCATAGGGAGCCAGTCCTGGAAGAGGATCAGGGACCTTCCTCTGTTACCCCAGGAGCCTTTCAAAGTTCAGGCTAAAAACTTTCTTTGAGCACCTGCAGTGGGGGACATTGTCTCATGGACATGTGGTGTGAGCCTGCTGCCTGTCTTGCCAGCCCAGAAGGTTTCTCTTGGATCCTGCTACCCTTTGCTGTCCTCTCTGAAGGACTTTCAACAGGGTAATAAAAAGGTGTTTCTCTGCTGGGTTAATATTTACATCACAAACATACAGTGTGCCTTTGCTTGGTTACAAACATCAGTTCAGGCTTTTCTTGGAAAGGGTGGCATAGGAAACAGAAAGGTTATTCTCTCCTATCACTGTATCTACTTAGGAAAATCTCTAGAAACTACACTTCTATGCCAAGGGAACGATATTAAGATTACAAATTCAAGGTCTCAAAAGCTTGCACGTTCTGGAGGGGAAGCTGTCTATCTAACCTTCATTTGTACCCTGGTGCTGGTGCTTTCTGATTACCTTATTTACCTCTTTGGTTTCTCAGGGTTCCTGCCTATGCCCTTTCCAGAGGGCATGGAATGAAGACTGTTAAAGTGAATTAATCTGTTGCTTGAAAGGTCCTCCTTTAAATTTTTGCAAAAACTCAAAATATACTTTAGCTCAGACAGAGAGGCATCACCTCTTTCTACAGGAATATTGTGAAAACAAATTTAGTTTTTACTCAGTCAAATGTTAAAAGGAAAAAATGCCATAAAAATGCTGATGATTCCAGCTGGTAATTTAATTTTGCAGTGCAGAATTTGGATGTTGCCTGTGATAAAGTGTCAACAAGCTACTTAAATAAATATATATATTGTACCAGCATTCCCTGTAATCCTGTGTGGAAAACTGTATTATACTTCTGTATTATACTTCTGTATTATAAAACCTGTCATAGTGCCTTATCACATGGGATGATACTGTTTAAAGTTTCCAGACATTTAACAGCCACAGAACTGAACCTGAAGTAACAAGTCCTGCCATGTTGTCATTGTGCTGTGCCTTCAATCAGAGTAAAAATAAAGATATTCACATGAGACTAAAGAAAATATTTGCTTTAAGGTAAAAACTTAATTTTCTCTCTAGTTTGTACACTTGTTCTGAAAGCACAAGTCAGCTTCACTAGGTAAGTGTTATAAATCAACACTTCTTTGTTTTTTAAAATTGCAATGGTTCTTCTGGTGAGATGATTTTATCTTCATTTTCCATTACATTTGGATAGGCCTAAGATTCTTTTGAATCTTGTTGTGCTTAAAGCGTTAATCTGAAATGGCAGTGAGAGTCAGCTCTTAATTTAGCATATATATGAAGGTGAGAGCTGGAGGCATTTGAAGGCCTAGTAGTGTCATGCTGTGCAGACACTTGCCCTCATGAAGGTAGATTCCAGGGAATCCTGCCCCAGACAGACAAAGGTTTCCTGTATCATCTAAAAGCTCCCAGTTAGCTCAATGCAATGTTTAATTGCCAGGCACAGCTTACACTGAATTCTGTGATTTCCAGTCGCTACTTTGTCTTACTGTCCCACAGGATTTTCTGAATCTGTTATCTCAAAAGTATTCAAGGAGAAGGGAGCACTCCTGGCTTTTGGGGCATTAATTTCTTTCCTGACACCTTTATGCACTGAGTCACTCTCTTTGAAGATAAACCCAGCATCCAGTGAGGGCTCCTGAGCATTTGCATGCTGATGGAAAAATGCTGTGCAACTTGGTCTGAGGTCAGTTCAGTTTCTTGCCTTGGAAATCTTTCTCCTTGCTCAGCCTCTTGCCCCTCTCCAGCACTGCTGTTTCCCTCTTCTACTCTTGCAGACAATCATGCAGGGAGGTTACGATAAAACTTTGGCTGCTGGCAGGGTCAGGGTTAAGACTGGGGTGTCCTGTGGCAGCTTTGGCTTTGCATGAACAGGAGTGACAGCCCTTGAGCAGGGACATGATGCCTCTGGCTTTCCTTCACCGAATTAATCCACATCCTGGACATCCATTGCAACATCTCCCTGATGTCTTCATTGCCCTACCAGAGGCAGCCTTTACCACTGTGCCACTGCAGCTCCTGTCACTAAAGCAAACACAACTGATGTCTCATTTACGCTAAGTGCAAATGTAAGGTGGATAGTCAGCCTAAAGATTTTTCCTGTCCTTAAATTCCCCTTCCTGCTGTGCCTGCAGATAACTGTATTGGGATAATTGAGCACCTGGGTTAGTGGTCACGGTGCCATAGTTTGTAGGTATGAATGGAGATTTTGATTTTAAGAATTTTAGTTGGAATTTTGAATTTCCTTTCATTTACACATTGAGACTTGGCTTTCATCCAGAGCTGCAGCTTTATAATAATGCTTAATAATGACATAACTCATTATATTCCCAAATGGCTGCATAGATGTCAACTAATCAGCATACAGCTTGCTGGGGCAATATCTCTATGTTTGTATTACAGAGAAAGAACTGAAAGTAGAGACACACCTTTGTCTAAGTTCCCTCTTTTAATGGCAATAAATTATCGTTAAAAGGATGCTTAGAGGGCAAGGTTTCCTAGCTCTGGCCCCTGTTTCTTGTGCACTAGCACATACTGGTAATACTTTTTTTCTTGGATGCTTTCCTGTTGAGAACATTGTTTTTCCTACAGAGTTACAGTGGAAGAAGTTCTTAAGGAAATCTGCTTACTGTACAGGTGAAGTTTCCCCCCATGAGTCACAGACTTGAGCTGAAAAAAAGACCTGAGAATGTGTTCCCCTAAATTACCCCGTCTTCCTAGATGAACTCCAGCTGTTTGCTGAGAGCTACTGTGTTGAGTGAAAAAGGGCAATTTCTAGTCAATCTATTGGTTACCATAGAGTCAAGTGCAAGTGCTAATAGAAAACTGCAGCTTTTAAATATAAAAATCATTAGGAGAAGATTCTGTGTCCCTGGAAATACTAGATTGATTTCCGCAGTTTCCATCTTTAAATCATGCTGATATTCAAGGAAACTTTTTGGTCTGGTTCTTGGCTGGATGTCTCTACCTGCAGCACAGTTAAAGTGGATGAAAGCCCCAATCTAGAGAGGTTCCCCTTCCTCCTTCTTTTGCCTTGCTTAGGAAGAGTAAACTCCAGTTCTCCACAGAGCCAAATCCAGTCCCAAAAAAGTTCTAGCTGCATGAGGCTTGTTTGAGGTGGATTTTCATTTTTCTGGCCTGGCCTGTGCATAAGTAGAATCTTATCCTTGATCTTCATTAGTTGGATTTTTCATCCTCTTTTTCTTCCCTCTTTGTATCTTTTTCTGTGTCTCCTCCTGGGCCAGACAGGTCTCTGTAGAGCTGGATTTTCCTATTGTGGTTCCCTGCAGGTATCTCTGCTGCTTTTTCCCAGTCAGGGTGGAATGGGCTGTTTGGCCATGTTGGGATGTCTTTTCCCAGACCATGGTGGATTTCTAGCATCCTCCTTGCTGGTTCCCAGCCTTCTGACCAGGACACCAGAGAAGCAATGCAGATGCTCATAATCCCTCGATTTCATACTCAAACCCACTGCCTGGTGCTCAGCGTTAGGGTTTTTATCCCTGGAGGGATAGGAGAGATGCCCCATTGTCTGCTCAAGGCTGCTTGGAAAGATCCAAGGTTTTAGCTAACACACAGCCTTGATGACATGAATCTGTCTTCAGGAGTGCTCTGCAGCCTCAGCATCCTACTCTTCTGGTTAATGAGTATATTTAGCAAGATCAGACACTGCCTCAAAATACTGCTGCTGCAGATTCCTCCCGGCTTGGACAGCAGCACTGCTGCTTGGCTGGAGTTTGCTGGATGCTGTTCATGAATGGGAATGGATTTAGGGGCTGGGTTTCTGCTGGGTCCAACCTAATACCTTTGTCAGTGATTTAGAAGGGAGTACAAATGGTGATGATACTGACTTTTATACTTGATGCCAAAATGGGAGGCCTTACCCATATTGACAAGGGCAAAGAAATACCCCAAGGGGACCTGGAAGGTATTGGCAGAGAGAACTGTAAAATAGGAACAGAGCTATAGGTAGGTTTTCCCTATGTCTAGAGAAGAACCTGAAACATGAAAGACTGAGGAGTAATTTGGAAAAGAGTAAGGTCTGAAAAGTGACAAGAACAGATCAGCAATAAGTTTGTGTGACATGACTGAAGAAAAGATTTGCCATATGGCAAATAATCCTCAAAGATTTATCACAGAACAGGGCGGACAGGCCATTTTACTGCCATGAATGGCTGTGAGGGGCTGTGTTCCCTAGGAGCTGCTCCACAGCACTGGGGGAAGTTCAGGGGTGGGAGGGGATGCTGGATTTTTTCTGAAAAAAAAATGGAATTTTAAAATCAATTGAAATTGTTTATAATTTTCTGCCAAACAGGATGACTCACTTTGGCAGTCTGCCCTCTCCGTCCTCCCCCTCAGACAAACAAACAAAGCCAATAAGTTGCAAAAAAATAAAATAATCAGAAAAGATAACAATTAAAAATTTTCCTTTTGGTATATTCAAAACAAATGGTTTATTTATTTTTTTTTTTTTAGGACATCATTTCAGGGCTGGTTTGAATGACCATAACTTGAAAAAATGAGGTAAAAATAACTCTGAAAATAAAATGCTTCATTTTGAGTTAAAGAAACATTTTGTTCAGCGAGACACACAAAGCATTCATTTTTGGGCCAACATGAAATTATATTTTTTTCTAGCAATCTCTTGGTTGAGGCAGTGAACCAAGAAGTCAATTATTCACAGAGCTGTAGCAAGATTAAGGTAAGGATTGAAAGCAGAGCTGAAATGAGAAACTGAGGGAGAAAATTTGGGATTGAACATCCAAATTAATCTTCATTCCTCCAAGTGAAATGTGGTATTTGATGGTGTAAATTCTTGGACCCTTTGCCGCCAGCCTGAGAGGGTGGGCTACCCCCAGGACATGAAACCGGCAGTGTCCTTGTGGCCTCTGTGGGTCCCCAGCAGCCAGGGAGCGGATCAGGGTGCTGTGATGGGTTGGTGTGACCTGGGAGATGTTCTGCACCCACTGGGGTGTGGGGGCCACACCGCGGTGCTCCTGGGGACGAGTCCTCGCCCCACCCGCTGCTGTTCTAAATGCAGCATCATCTGGGGAGGGAAAAAAATAGAAGGGGGAAAAAAAAAAGGGAAGATTATTCTGCCAAGAAGCTGCCACGAGCTCTGCAGAGTGTGACTCTGGGCAGGGCTGAGCAGAGTGCTGCCTGTGCGCTGCTCAGCTAAAGAAGAGCTGCTGCTTGGCTCTGGGGTCTGGGTGCAAGTCTCCTTGGCTGGGCAGGTGGGAGCCACTGGGTGAGCCTGCAGTGGTGACTGGCTGCTGCTGGGGGGCTCGGGAGAGGCTCCTCTTGCAGGTTGAAAATGCTGGACACAGCTTTCCTCAAGCATGCAGCAAAAGTGCAAACACCCTGACTATGCTTTTTGGCTTGGGCTTTTTTTTTTTTTTTTGCACTGCCTTTTTTCTTTTTTTTTTTTCTTTCCAGAAGTGCTGAGACCTCAGCACACAGACGTCCTAAGCAATAATCCTTACAACACAGGCAAGAGAAAATCTTATTTCCCATTTTACCGGTGGCAGAGTCGAGGCAGTGGGATGGCAGGATTTGCCCAACAGCATGGTAAGAGTTGAGAGGTAGAGCTGCACTCGCAGCTGCCTAAGTTTTACTCTTGCTCCTCTGCAGAGAGGAGAACGACTGCGGTGCAGCATAAAGATGCATGAGCTAGTTTTAAACGAGCCAGCTGGGAGATGCGCTGGCTGGCTGTGGCAGCTCGGTGCTTGCTGTGTTAATTTACTCTCAGAGCAGTGGACAGGAGAGATGCAAGGACATGAGCGTGTAGGCAGGGGCGTGCGGTGCTGGAGATTCAGAAGAGGGAACGAGCAAGGTCCTGCATGAACTGCGGGATGCAGAGAGAGGGTCCAACCCTGGCTGCAGTCCCCTGCGCACCTCCCTGAACCGCTCTCGGCATCCCCCTGCTTTTTCTAACGCTGGCCATTATCCACCAGCAGAGGTAGTGAAGTGGAGTGCAGAGAACCTTGTGTCTGGGCTGAACATGCGAGCCCTGCACGAAAGAGTTTACTGGGGGTAATGTTTTTAATATTTCAGTCTGTGGCGATCCATTCTACGTTTCGAGCACTTCTTTGCTGTTAAGTAATTAATAATTAACCTGCACAGTCCGTTTGAAAACTGGAGTGGTGATGCCTGCTAATAATTTTTTTTAAAACTTTTTTTTTTCGTATGCTAATTTATTCCAGGGCTTTGCACTAGGGCACCAACCACTGGGGAGCGAAAGTTTCAAATGGCCAAAGTCGTTTGATTTTATAAATGTTCTTTTTTTCTTCGGTGCAGTCTGCGGTGCCTCCCGCTTTGTTCCTAGCGTTGCCGGGTTTCGCCGGCTGCCGCGGCGTTTCATCCCGACCAGCGGCGCGCAGCGCCAGTAGCACCGCGCGTGGATGCCTTTGCCCGCTGCCTTCTCCACCATGGGACTGTGGTGTGTGCGTGGGGAAGGGGGGACACGCTGCATCCGCGAAACGCCGGCAGCTATTTCAGGAAGCCGCGAAGTCTCCTCCTTCTTATGTAAATAAAGATGACAGCTCGGAGCGGCGGTGCCGCGGCGGGAGGCGCGGGGGTGGGCGGAGGCTGCCGGCGCGGGGCAGCCGCGTCCCGCGTGGGCCGGGGACTGCGGAGCGGAGCGGGAGCCGGGGCCGGAGCCGGGCGGGGGCTGCGCCGCCATGGGGGGGCAGGTGACGAGAAGCATGCTCTACGGTAAGGACCGGCCCGCCCTCCGCTGCGGGAGGCGGCTGGGAAGGTGTGGCGGGGGATGCCGGGGATGCGGGTTCTTGCCCGACTCGTCCTCCAGCAGCATCCCGCTCCTGGAGCGGCGCTGGCCGGGGAGGTAGCCCGGGCTGGGGATGTGCTCATCTGGCTGCACCACGGGGATAAGGCACAAATACCTGCCCGGGCAGCGCTCACGGGCGCGCTGGGAAGATGTCAGGGTCGAAGAGAAAGTAACTGTGTCCGTGTGCGCTGTCTGACAGCCCCACACCGGGCCCGCGATGGGCAAGGTTACTGCCAGGCGGCTGAGCGGGGTCTCAGAACAGTCACCTTATTTCTCCTTTCCAGCAGCAGTTTCTTCTTAACTGAATTGATAAGGTTTGGAATGAACGTTGGTTTGAATTGATGAAGCTGAGGCCGTTCAGTGCAGCCCACTCCCTGGCTTTGCTGGGTGATGTACAGGGGGGGAGAGGAAGGAGCTGCAGAGGGACTGGAATACCCTGCGTAGGCCAACATTAAAAAAGAATTTGGAGCTATAGACAACGTGCCATATTAGCTATGTCCCTGCCTAAGCAAGTCTCATGCCATAAATACTTCTGTGAGAATATTGCACTCCTTAATATTAAAGTTGCCTATTGCTCTGATATGTTCTGTTAAAGTTTGGACGTCGTAAATATTCTTCATGTTTAGTGAGGTATGAGTGTATTTTCAGAGACCTGTCCTTGTCACGATAGTAAACACAGATATGAAAGACATAGGTAAAGCATCACGTGGGTTTGGAGTATCTCATGTCCTTTCTTTGAACAGAGATGCATGAGGTATATACATTTACTCTGTGAATATCATGTTACGGCCCTGATTCTTCCCATATTTTCCACTGAGTCCAAACCCTATAGTTTAAGGAACAAATGGACATAGTTAGGAAGTAGATGACTCTTACTAAAGATATTTAGTAGGTTGTTTCAAAAGAGATTTTTACTTGTTCATCGTTTGTGTTCTGAAGTTTCTGTGTCCTGATCTTGTTACTTCCCTAATCTCGTGATATATGTGCAATATGCAGAATTGTACTGTTGGGTCAATGTAAAAAAAAAGAAAAAAAAAGAGCTCTGGTTGTTGTCTTCTGACTGTAAGTGCCTTTTCCTGTTTGAAACATTATTTGAATGAATTTGAAAAAAAGAAATGTCTGTGAAAGAATAATAGCTCTATATCTTTCCTGTGTGTGCCAGGGGCTTGGCATTCCTGCTGGGGCTTTCTCCTGCCTGCAGCTGGCAGTGCACTGCACAGTAATCTTGCAACTTCTGCCTTTCAGCGATTCTACTCCAGCAAGCATGGCTCTCTTTAATTTTTATTTGTTGGAAGGAGACTAATGAGGTGATGTGGGTAATTAACTCAAATTTTCTTTTTCATATACAGAGGCTACAGGCTGTGTTATAGAGGTGATGCACTTGTTCAGCATAGTGATGCTTTAAAAAAAAAGGAAAAAGGGACCTGCATTATATTAAAAAAATAATCACGCTACAAGAGCACATTTTACAAAAATAGACTACATCTGCACTTGTGGTTTGTCTGTGGCTACTGTCCTTCCAGTTCCATCTTTCTGTTGAATATTTCTGTTTCAGAAAATAACTGTGGAAAGAGAACAGAAACTGTATCCATTTTTTAGAAGTGTAATTGTGAAAGTGAATGTAATGATACTGAAAGGAGTTGTGTTGACAACCTTTGTTTTTAGAAATCACAGGTAAATATTTACTCCATGTCCTTCATGAGCCAAGGATGGGCTAGGATTTTCACAAGCACCTAATTACTCACTGAAAATTAGCTCAGATGGGGAGATAACGGCACTAGCTGGCTGCTTGAGGCTCTGCTGAGCTGGTCTTGGGGAAACAGCAGGTTTCCCTGGGCATGTGCCCAGAGCAGTGTGCTGGGGTCCCTGCCTCTGCCGGGGCACGCCCTGGCCTTGACAGGGTCAGAAAAATTAATTGAGATTAAAGCTCCTGAAGTGGCTCTTGAGGGAGGTACCCTTTAAAAAAAGAAACTAAAACCAGGTTGGTGATTTTTAAAAGCTGTGTGTGCCCTGATGTAAGGACAGAGGTTGGGTGTTAGCTGACAGCTGGCTGAACATGAGCCAGCAGTGTGCCCAGGTGACCAAGAAGGTTGATGGCATCCTGGCTTGTATCAGAAGTAATGTGGCCAGCAGAACTAGGGCAGCAATTGTCCCCCTTTACTTGGCACTGGTGAGGCCACACCTCAGGTGCTGTGTCCAGTTCTGGGCCCCTCACTACAAGAGGGATATTGAGGTACTGGATTGTGTCCAGACAAGAGCAATGGAGCTGTTGAAGGGTCTGGAGAATAAGTCATTTGAGGAGTGGCAGAGGGAGGTGGGGTTGTTTGGCCTGGAGAAAAGGAGGCTCATGGGAGAACTTATTGCTCTCTACAATCACCTGAAAGAAGGTTGTAGTGAGGTGGGGCTCAGCCTCTTCTCCCAAGTAGCAAGTGATAAGACAAGAGGAAATGATCTCAAGTTGCACCGGGGTAGGCTTAGATTGGGTGACTTCGTCATTGAAAGGGCAATTGGGCATTGGAACTGACTGCCCAGGGAAGTGGTTGAATCAGTGTCCCTGGGAAGTGTTCAAAAAGCGTTTAAAAGTGGTGCTTAAGGTCATGGTTTAGTGGTGGACTTGGTAGTGCTGGTTAATGGTTGGACTTAATCTTAGAGGTCTTTTCCAATCTTAAATTCTATGATTCTAGGTGTGTAGTAGTGAAGTGCAACCATATCCATACTGTCATGATGAGGAACAGCTGGCATCATTTTACCCTGTTTCACTCACAAATCTGCTTTCAAGCAGCAAAGTCAAGTCATGCAGCATTCCTGTTGGACAGAAGAGTCTCAACATCCTTTGGCATAAGGAAAGCTGTGGGTGGGTAATGCATCATGCTCGGGGTTGTGTGGTCAGTGGTGGTGATGGTAGATGTCCCTGGACTTGACTGATGCTCAGGTCTGTTGTGTGAATTCCTGCAAGCTGGTGCTGTGCTGATCCTGTTTGAGATACATGCACGCTTGTATGGGCAGGCATCTCCTTAAGTGAAAATGCTGCTTTCCCACTGATATATGGGAGGAGAGCTATGCTATCTGTCCTAATGATGGAGTTGGTGGGTGCTGAATGGCTCCTGAGTCACCTGAAGGAAAGTTTCCCACTGATGGAAGTAGGAGGAAAAGTAATATTTCACCTAGGGTCACTGAAGCATCAGTTTTCTGAGATTCCCAGGAGAAACCCACCTCTGACTTCATTCCTCACTACCAAACAAACTCCAGTGTGCCTGCATCATGAAAGGCAGCACCTTTATTATTGAAAAGAGACCTGTGATGGCTTGATGTGTTGGGACATGGGACTCTTTTCTCTGCGCAGGGTTTAAGTGCACTCATGCAATCTCCATCTGTGTCCATGTGCTTGGCACATGGTCTCTGCTCCTCTTTCCCATTTCCTCTCACTTTCCTGCCACCTTCAAAGAAGTACGTGGTATGTTTTCCAGAGCACTCTATGCAGAGAGAAGAAAAATCGAACGAGGAAGTTCAAAAAGGGAACACAGCCCTGACGGACAGGATGTTTACTTGCTATTTAAAATGTGGTATCTATACGTGAGGTGTTTAATGTTGTTTTAAACAGGAAATGTTAATGTGGTTCCTTGTACTTTATCTGAAGCTGGTTTCTACAAGAATGACTGTATACTTATGGGCAGAGTTTACTAAGTAATTATATTAGACTACTTGCTAGCTAATTATACTTGAAACAAATCTCTAATAGATGCATATGTCATAATACCTATGTTGCTCTTATGTGTTTGATACAGCTGTCATCTGTTGCAGTAGTTTTTAGTTCCTCCTTAGGGCCATGAATGTGCTGCTATTTGTGGAAGGTCCTACTCTTAATTTTAGGTGGTCAAATCTAAGAGATTCTAAGGAAAAAAACCCAACACCTAAGTATTTTTTATTTCTTTTTATTTCTCTTTCACACAAAACCAAATTAACACAAAGTAATGGTTTAGCCAAGGAAGCTGCTGTGTTGTGCTGGGAGAGGGATTCAGTGTATGTAGACGTACAGAGGATAGTGATTAATATGTGCACATCTCTTCAGTGTGTACAGTGTAGGTAAATTCATATGCAGGTGGCGTGAGGCTGCATATCTGCCCATTTTTTCAGTAACTGTCCCTACTACAAGTCATAATTACTAATAAGTCACTCATTGCAGGACTTCGTTTCACTTTCGCTTTAATTACTATATGTGAGTCTGCATACTTTCACATTTGCTCAGTGGTTGACTTTACTACAAGTTGTAATTACTAATAAGTCATTCATGGCAGAGCTTTGTTTCAGTTTTGTTTTACTTACAGACATTCATCAGAATTTTGCTGTGGAATCATTCTTACAAGGAGCAGGGGAAAAGGTATCTCATATCACATTTTCCAAACTGTGATTGTATGGCATCGATGTAATTGCAAAGAAGTCCCCAGTGAGAGCATGTCGGCTTTTTAGGCCGTAAGATGGTACTGATTGACAGATGTGATTTCAGTTTAAACGGCTGAGTTTTAAACCTTTTTGCAGGTGATTCTCTGTAAGTTGTGAATACAGTATAAAGAATGGCTGCTGTGTCTTTGTGTGGTGTATACAGAGGATCACATGTAAGTATTATGCATGACCACCTGTATATAGATCTGATGAGCAGTATAGCCACAGTTATGTGCTGCAAAAAGGAAGAAGGAAGCAGGAGTTAGGGTATAGCAGGACTCCATCTGTGCTGCATGGCAAGAAGCTTTTGGATGGCTGTTTGGATTAATTTCCCATTTCCTTGGGGTCTTGTTTTCCATGGGCTTTCCTGCACCTGGCTGGTCATTTGTTCCTGTGCAGAAGAGGTGTGAAGGTTCTTTCTCCGCATTTTGTTCTCCTGGAGAATAATTTCTGGGTCTTCTTCACATGTGTTGGCAGGAGATTCGGGACACTTGGGTGCTGTGTGCAAGCCCTGAGCCCCAGTGAGAGCTGCTGAGCTGTAGTACTTTGGGGAACAGCAGAGGGTGGAGGCCATTTCCCTAGGGAAAAATGGCTACAGTGTGCAACTTCTTTTACTTTGCACTATGGAGTTCTCTTTTTATCATCTTCTTAGTTCCTTGTAGACTGGTGAATGATATATCTACATGCAAGTGCTGAAATCAGCTCCACAGCTTGTTTCTCATTAAGTGTATTCATTGCCTGTACTGCAACAGCCACTCCAGATACCACAGTTTATCCTTGCAGTTAATACCACTAAACAGCATTGTTCTCTAGTGCACACTGTTGTACATACATTATCATTTAATAATATAAATATTATACCTAATTAAAACTTCAAATATCCAAGAAGAAATAGGAAACAACAACATTGAAAAAATGAAGACCTGACAACATCACCTGCTAGTGAGATTTCTGTGGAAATTAGTATGGTTTTGTATTCTTATCTCTAAGTTATTGCCTAGATTTTGGGGTAACTTCTCATTTGATGGAGTGACTGGTGATGGGATCAGCCCCACCACGGGGTGAACATCTCTCATATTCTGCAGACAGTTGCTTGTTGAGTACTAATACAGGACTGGGGAGAAAAGGTGATTTCTAAGCTCTCCCCACTTTCAGCACAATTGCTGTATAGCACTGAAAGCAAAAGAGTCTGTGTACGTGTGTATGAGGAATTAATCCTGTTCGGGATTGGATTAACTGGTGCAGAAGACTTGGGCAGGGTGCCAAAGCAGTGTTGGCATTTGCTGAAAGTGGGACTTTCAGAGATTATTTCTGGGCCTTTGACCTGTGGGTCACCTGCCAGTGTCCCAAGGTGACTGATAATAAAGTACATCGACTGCTGATGATTCTTCTGAAAAGAAAGTGTGTAGGACTTTGGTGTATAAAGATTTTATGAGTAATCATATTTATACTTGAAAACTGTTTTATTTATTGTGAAAGGCAAATGAGTTTTTCATTAGTTTTGGCAGTTTTTGAGTGTAGGGATCTTGGTACAGTGGTGAGAGCAAGGAGCATTCCTGTTCTCTTTTTGTCCTTTACTCTTGTGATGTTTTCCCATTAACTTTCCTGTCAGCTTGATGCTCTGTTCTGATGGAAGCTGGGGACTGAATGTTGTTTGTCAGATTTTGTTATCTTATTTGTCTCCTCTTTGACTGCTCTTTCCCTCCTCTCTATGAATGCATTCTTACCTCTGGTCCTTCTTCACCTCTTCCTTGCTTGTTTTCTTAAGAATTATGTGTGATACGTTTAGCTATCATTCAATTAATTTGGAGGCATCAGGTGTCTCTTCAGGAAGATTTGTAGGATGCCTTAACATGTCCTAGGGAATCATTTGCGTATTTAATCAAAGCAAGTACTTCCTCAGCCAAAAGATTCATATTGTTAATATGAAATATTAAATAGAAATAAATTTTCTAAACAAATATAATTACCATTGCTGACATCTAGCAGGAATTAAGAAGAGGTGATCTCTAGACATATAATCTCAAAACTGATGGGGCTGCTTTAGTTTTAATAAAGAACTTTTCAGTAATGATATCCATACATGCAGAGGGTTGCATTGAGATCGGTCTAAAAAATTGTTAATCCTGAAGGAAAGGGAGTTTCCTGGAAAGTGAAAGCGAACCAAAGAATGGATTTATTTTTTGCTCTCAGTATTGGTCAGGGATCACTGATGACACAGCAGGGTACCAAGCTGGAGGTCAGCTTCCCCGAGGCTACAGGAGTGTGGCTGGCAGCCACCAGCCTTGCCGTGTGCGTGCCCACAGCTGGAGCATATGCTGCAGCCCTGTGAATCGCTGTACTTTGCTCTAGGGCTGATCCCTATTATTTCTTCCTGTCTACTCCCCTCTAAATCATTGCTTTACTTTGAAAATACGTTTATCTGAGTCCAAATGAGTCCAAAATGAGTCAGAGGCACCTTCTCTCTGTGGCTCTTGTGGAGTTAGTCTCAGTAGGATTCCTGTTTCTTGACTCTGTCCATGATTGTCTCTTGAAGGGATACTATAAGTCGTTGGCATTAAAAATAACGATCAAGGTGACTGCAGTTGATGGGGCTAGGAAGAGGAGTCCTTTGGTTTACCTGAGATATACCAGGGGCCTGATAACACAGCAAAGGGGGTGGGTTCAAAGAGAGATGTGATAATTGATCGGATGCATGAACATATTTTCCTCATTAGAAACTTTAATATTACTTTCATTTTAAGGAAGAAGGGAAAATAGTAAAATGAGTATATACTAAAAGACATATACATTCATGAACATGTTACAGAATGTAAGCAGTGTGCTCCTGATTGTTGCCTTCCCAACAGACAGTATCAGCAGAAATCTGAAGTTCTCACCCTCTCCATCAAGTTAAAATCATTTATTTCACGAGAACCCTTTGAGATAAACCAAAGGCCCTTGCTATGAAAATCACCTTCTTTTTGTGCTTGTTTCCTGGCTAGCAGAGGCTATTCCCATCTTTGATTGCCCTAACAAGAAAGTTCTCACAAGTGACTTGCAGGTGACTCAGTGTGGCTCTGAAAATGCAGGTTTATTCTTGCTGCTGGCAAAGACATTGAGTTGCTTCCTGCAATTTCATGAAATTTTTTCTGGCTGATACTGCCAGATTTTCTTTGTGATAGGCCTTGCTGTGCGGCCACGTGGCGTCATGTGGATACAGCATTGGAAGTTTTTGGCCAGTAGACTTGTCAGCAAAAGCAGGACCTGCTGTGAGATACCAGGGTGGGACTGAAATTGTGTTTTTCAAGAAATTCTGAGGCTTGTGGCCTGGCTTAAGCAGAGCCCAGACAGTGCCCATTGAAGCGGGAGGGAGTTTGAAGGAAGCATGTGTCTGTGTCTGAGTTGCACCTTGGCAGGTCTGGAGATTGGTTGTGATTTTTTTCTGACTTGGACTCCTGCAAAAGCCTATTTTTCTCTTCTCTGTGGTGCTCCCTAGCAACAGCTCCCTTTAGCTTGCCTTACGAAGGTCAAGTGATCCTCAGGCTCCTGCAAGTCCCGGACCTGGTGTTATCTGCCGCAGGGAAACTGCGCAGCCGTGAGAAGGGTGGATGGGTTTGAGCTGGGGAGAGCTCCCCCACCTGCAGAGTGGAGGTTTTTGCCTACAAAGGAAGGATGGGAAGTTGCTGAGCAGAGCCCAGGTGTGATGTTACCCCTGCTTGCAAGAGTGGAAGGGGATTTGAGCAATAAACCGCACCATGGCCCACAAAGAAGCCATTTTAATTTCAGTCTCTGCTGGAAGCACCACATGGAAAAGAAAATGCGATTGGTATGAAAAGAAATGTTTATGTTTCTGGGAGCAGAGACCTCCTGAATAATTAGTATCACTTGACAAACTGCTGTTCAAAATGCAAGTGGTTTAAGTGCTGCAGTTCAACAGGCATTCGTCACAGCTCTGGCGTAAATGCGATCCATGCTGTGGGTTGGTTCCTGCTGCAAAGTAAAGAAGATTTCTGCTAAACGTGTTTTGCTTAAGGAAGATGTCTCCGTGAATTCACTTTTTCTGCCTTGGAAAAATTAAATGTTAGAAAACTGGACAAATGGCAACTTGGTGGCAAGGATGTTTGGGATACTTTATTGGAATGAAACAAATCCTGGATTTTATTTTCTGTTCCACAGACGAGGCTTTCGGTCAGAAGAAAGACAGAAATGTTTCATTTACTTTAGCTTTTACTGGGAGAGAAGCAAAAGGGCTTTTGGGGGAGAGCTTTGAAAGCTACAGCTTCATCTCTGATCTGTCTATCTCTAATATTCGCTGCCTCAACTAAAAGTACTTTAAATAAAACCTTACTTTTCTCTAAGGCTGTTTGGAGACTGACTGAAGACGTTAAGAATTTGTATTTTTCAAAGGTTAAAAATGGCATCTTACAAAGAGTCTGAGATTAAAAAAAAGTTAAAAGAAAAAAGTCTCTCTGGAAGATGGAAATATGGGTGCCTATAATGTGCTGAAGCATCCCAGATCAAAATGACTTCTGTCCTTGCACACCAAATAGAATCAGATTATGAAATATAAAATAGAGCTTTAAAAATTAATTCCTTTTGCAAAGGCATCATCAATGCTATGAATTTCTTGCAATTTGGAAAAGGAGAATTGCTCAATTTATTTTCTCATTATCCTAAACCAGTTCAATACCACCCTCTGTTTTTTTCATCTCTGAAGTGTAAAAGACTATAACTCATGTTGCCTTCTTGTTTTATAACTCTGAGTGAAGCTATGTGTTTGGAAGGAATGCAAGTTCGGGAGTGTTGATGGATGCTGGTCCATCTCACATGGAACTGGAGCTGCAGCACAGTAGGAGTTGCTGTTCTACTCTTAATCCATCTCTCCATCAGTGGCTTTGCAAAATTGGCCAAAAAGACCTTGATCAAGCAACGTGGCTCTGAGAAGGTTCCTGGACAAACTTGTCTCCTTTCTGACCAGCCGAAGGTTCTATTGCTTGAGCAAAGGTGGGAGATACTGTGTCTTTGTATCTCATTGCTTGGATTTTGGATGGTTACTAACTGTAAAATGATATTACTCTCCTTGGTAAGGAGAGCGTACACAGCTATTCTGTGCATAGCTTCTAGCAGTGAGGCTTAGGTAGGAAAGTGGGCTGTGCTTTCTTTGGAATGCAATAGAAGATCTTGCATGATGTTAGAAATTAATTCCTGAAATGGAGAAGCAGTGATTGCAGCTCCTTGCATCCTTCCTATGTAGGTGTGCCATGGCATTTTTCATACAAAGGATGAAACATTCAGGCTATCTGTACCCATGGCAGAAAGAACAAAACACAGTGAAATATCCTTCAAATGTACTACATACAGATAGATTTGAAAGAGTGCTAAAGTAATTTCAGCATGTTTGCAAGAGCTGACTGCAGCTCTTGCAACGCTCTTCAGCAGAGATCCGGTAACCTCAGCCGTTTTGATGGAAGATGTTTCTATCTAAAGTGGCTACCTGAGCTCTCTTTACCCACTCACGAGTTATCCCTCAGAGACCTTTCTGCTCTGAACCCTCATCCAGCAGAGCTGTTCCCTGAGGACTCCAGGTCATGCCTCATCCCAAGGTGATGGCAGCTTCAAACTGACCAGTGTACAGGCAATTGCTCAGAGACTGAGAAGTTCTTTAGCATATGATAACTGGAATATTTTGAGGTTTAATGGCTATATATACAAGGCAGTACATGCTTTCCATCTTCTCTTAATCCTGTGCTTTGGAAAATCTGTGCTTTAACCCTTGGGTTATGACTTGGTATCAGTTTTGTCTTTGGTGGAGTGGCAGAAGCTGTGGTTTTGTGATACATACATGGCTAGTACTGCTGGCTCAGATGATGCACAGGGAGGTGTGTTGTACTGTGTGACCAGCTGTCATAAAGCTTAAGTATGGGCAAATTACCCTAAATGCCCTTCAGTACTCCAGAGATTTTGCAGTGCACCCTCTGGGAAAAAAAAATACAGATTGGTAGCAGTTTGGGATTTGCATAACTTCAGTTTGAGGACAAATATTTTGTGATTTTCCTCCACGTACTGTATTTACAGCAGTAGGTTCAGATTATGCATTAAGATCTGCTTTTGGGTGCAGAAAACTAACAAGGGAAATATTTTGTGGCCCAGAGGTCTGGATTTACAGACTCCAGTTCAACAGCTGCATCTTTCTGTGATGTCAGGAAGGAGCATCTGTCAGGGAAGCAGTGTGGTCCTTATTACATTACAATTTAGAGCTATGGCTTAGAAAAACAAGTGCATTTATATACTAATTTTTTTATTAAAAATGCAGTCGTATTTCTTATCAGAAGAAGTACCCCTTATCTGAAGAAAGACTAAAGGATTTCCCACAATTTTTTAAATTAAAAAAAGGCAAGGAAACCAGATGAATGAGTTGACGTCCACACCTAATTGCTCCTTGCTTTTCTGAAATAGTATATGTGTCTTTTTACCAAGAGAATAAAGTCCCCTGAGCCGTTCAGACTTGTTTGCTGTTCCCACGTGACCTTCAAGGCAGTCATGCCATGAATGTGGCTTCATCAGGAACAATGCTCTGACTCATGTGACATCGAATTTCTTCCTCTTTTCACTCTTATCAATACATCAATACACAGAAATGCCCTTTTGCATGAATTGCAAAACAGCATGTTGTTCCTATTACAAGCCATCTTGCTTTTCTAGCACATCTCTCTCCCTTCAGCTATTTAGAAATGAGTCATCTTTTCATCCTCATGATGTTCCTCTCAGTGTATGTCACCTGCCATACATTACCCAACTTCAGTACGTGGCAACTGGTCATCTATGTCAGGAGAGGTCACGTGAGTAAATCTGCAGCATTGTAAAATTACTGAAAACTGAATAACTGAGAAGTTTTCTGTTGTTTGTACACACTGATGTTAACACAATTTCAAAGCTTCCTTGGTATGCTCTCACGCGAAATACTGAGGTATCCTCCTTTGCAAAATATCTTGTGGGATTGCCTCTGTTACCCAGGTAATAAGAAAATAATCATAAAGGTTTGGAGGGGTTCTGTGAGGGCTTGTAATGAAAGGGCTTTGAGCTTCAGGTTTGAAGTGTATTTTTGCCTATGCAAGTCACAAAGGACTGGAGTTCTTTCATGTGCTAGTGGTGACAGAAGAGATGAGGAGTTTCCTCCCGCTGTCCTCAGGTGCAAGGAATTGCATTGTCCATGGGTATGGAATAGCAGATGTCCTGACAGATTCATTCAAATAACTGAAATTCAGATGAAACACACTATTACTTACAAAGCTATCTTCCTCTTTCTCCCATTTATTTGCTGTTTCTTTGCTTATATGCAGCTTGTAAACAGTTCTGGGCAAGACCCATCTCTTTGTGTCTTGATGAGATTCAGCACGATGGAGGTGGCTAGCAGGCAGGGTCTCTTTTAAAGAAGTCAAGCAAGTCTATGTGCTCTGGTTCTCAGGCAATAAAAGGACTCAACACCCTTAGTCTTTTACTGGCTGACCTGTTGCAGCAAATGCTGAGGAAAACAAGTTCCTCTATGGACTAATCCAGCCGTTGTTTATAGCAAAACGTTAAGTGATAATTTTGTGGGTCTGGCGTGGGAATTGCTAGAAAGGATGGTGGAATAGTATTCACACTCTTTCTTGAATAAGCACCAGAGATGCTGTTTATCGTTGTTAAAATAAACTGTAACTTTATGGTTTGACTGGATGATGTAGTTTCTTATTTTAATTTAGTGGTCCAGGTTCAAGTGCTGGTCTCCTAAAGAAACAGTTACTTACTGGTAAAGGGTGTTGAAACCGGTGCAAGCAATGTGCTGCAGAGCCAGATGAGAGTGGGAAAGTCAGTAATTTAGATTCCACTTGCGACTGTGGTACAGAAAGTGCAGATTAATGAAGGAATGTGCGCATAGAGGGCCAAATTCTTGCGTAAAGGGAGAAGTGTTGCCCTTTCTCCTGGTTTTGCCTCAGCAGTACTTAAATTATTTGCCTGGAAAAAAAATAATATTTTAATGGTGTAGTGGTTAACACTTCCAGAGTCCTTTGTGGTCTGGGCAAAAGTTCTTGCTTATAATTTCTACTTGTGCACCGAGAAGTTGCTGGAGAGCAGGGCTGGTGCCCTGCTGTGGGCTGGGAGCTTTGTGTCTGGGCCCTCGTGCTGGATCTGCTGCGTAGATTGGAAGTTTAACAGGCCGATGATGGCAGTCATGGATGAAGCTCCCGTGCTTTCATCTCAGCAATGCACCTGAAAAAAATGCTGTTTTGATGGCAAACAGTAGCCTCATTTAGTACCCAGTGCAAGTTACTTTGCAGGAATACATGACAGATTACCTAGTGGGCTACCAAAATAAATCCATCTTTTTATAACTGTGAGTTTGAAGAGCCTCTGTTCATCATTAGGATCTGTTATGTGTCAGGAGATGGGTAGTTTTTTTTTGTTTTGTTTTCTTTTGTTTTTTTTTTTTTTTTTAATGAGAAGTTGTGAAGCATATCTGTCTTGAGGAGAACAAACCAGGAGAGTGCAGGACATTTGAAAATAAAGGAAAGGAATAGACCTAAGTGAGAAAGAAATATTCTGGGTAAAGTGAGGCCAGTGAAGGAAGTGGAAGACCTGAAAGAGAGAAGTGGCTGAGCAAGTTTAATACTTGTGACAAGGGAGGAGGAGGAGGAGGAGGAAGATGTTTTTGAGAGGAAGGAATGGCAAAGCAAGCAAAGAGGAAGGTTGTGTGTTCTGTGAATTTTCTTGAAGGAGAAATGGACAGAGGGAGAGAGAGAGAGGAAAGAAGAAATTAAAAGAAAATACATGGCTCCTGTAATCCTGAAACATTTAAGAGGATGTTAAACGTGGCCAAATAGCAAAATTAATAGTAAATTTTAACCTGCATGAATAATTGCTAGTTCTAATAATCCTCTACTGTAAGAATTTATTTGCTACCAAAAGCAGGAAAAAAGCCACTGGAATCAATATAATTTGGGTTTACTCTGTGTGGAGCAAGACTAGAATTTCAGGTGCATTTTTCCTCTTGTAAGCAAAGAACTTTCATGTTCCATTTCGCAGCAGCATAAACCCTGCAGCCAGGTGACCCTCTGCAGATATATGTTTAAAGAGATTCCCTTTAGGATTGCTTTTGGACTTTATATTGAATGAAAATCTTTGATATTTGAGTAACCAGTGCGGATGGAAATAGTTTGAAGACTGTTCCATCTAACAGCAAAGTGAGCAGTGCAATTTTCTCATGCTGAAAAAGAGAGTTTTCAGTTGATCAGAAAGAAATTAAAGTAGTAAATAAAAAGATGCACAGGGTGACAGTACTTCCACAGCCACCAGTCTACAGGAAGGAAAAAGCAATTACTTAAATCTGGAGACGTGAACACCAGAAAATTTTGGCGAAAGATTCAGGGACCTGCTCTCACAGCTGAGCAATGTTGTCCTTAGAGAGACAGGACTAAGTCTGGCCATTCCCGGTGTCTCCCAGTGTGAAGAGGAAGATCTCCATCACAAGGGCATCTGTAGCGGGGAATTGTCCTTCCACCGTGCTGTCACTTGGGATGCCCCCTGGCTGCTCTGTGAGGAGGACTGTGCTGGCTCTTGGATTTGGAGGAAAACTCTCACAGGTGCTTGTGGGCAGCCATCAGCAGAGGAGGGACATTTACACCACTGGGAGGAGGGAATGGGAATGTTTGGACAAAGCACTGGTTGGGCTTCAGAAAATGATCAACTACAACTCACAAGTGCTTGTTAAGTTTCAAATCTGTGTAAGGAGCTGGTCCTGGCAGGCATGCCCTCAAGAGACCCAGCAAGGAAAAATAACAGGGGACTACAGGAGGAAGAGTGTGAAACAAGCGTGGTTTGAGCATGGTGTTTTTAAACAAGACTATGCACTAAATGACCCAACTTTATGGTCTCTCTAAGTGACTCTAAATGGATGTTTTATATCAGAAAAAGTGCATACTTCAAGTGCAAATCTTATGTATGATAGAAGAAAAGAAACTATATTTTTCTGTCTTTTGAGATTCTTTAGAAATGGCATTACAGCATAAAACTTCATGGTATGTTGTCCTGAATGATAAACATAATCTACACTCTTCAGCTGGGTGAGAGGAGAAGAAGAACAGGCTCTGGAATAGATATCCTGACCTGTTCAAATACTAAATCAAAGTGAGGCCATACACATGTGATATTTGCAATAAATTCAAGCATGCATAAGAGACAACAAAGTTCCTGGAGATTTTACAACTGCAACCCAAAATTGTCAACAATGTTTCTGAACTGAGAGGAATATTATGCCTTACTAACATGCACTGCTATAAGGCAGGAGGGCGTCAAGACTGTGCTGGGCATAGATATGGGCATTTGAGAAGGTGTGAAGGCAGCTGTGGATGCTGAATCCCCAGCGTGGGTGAGTCACGAGCTCTTGAGGAAGGAGTTCTTTGCTGTTTGCTCTGATCAAAGCTCACGGAGCATGCTGGAAACCTTTTGTGGCTTTGAGAAACTGATGGTATTTGAGGGTTAAAGAGTTCTAATCTCAAGGATATTTAATTTTCATATTTTAGTGCAGCTCTAGAGTTTGCTGTGAGATGAATGGTGCTCTCCCTGTCTTGAAGCATTTTCCAGGCTCCTTCTACGGTTCTCTGTCCTGGACCTGCAAATACAAGTCCAGCACCCACACCACTTTCCTGCAAATGCTGTCACTGCAGAGATGTTCCTGCTTTCTGTTCTACGTTGGGGAGCCTGTGCTATTCCAAAGTGTTACTGTTCACTTGCCTTATTCCCAGAGTACTCAGCAGAGCAGAAGTTTCTGGAAAGAGCAAGGTAGGATGGTGTCTCCTGCCTGGGTCATTTGTCTTTCCCGATTAGAGGTGGTCTCTGATTAGGGAGCTGTCTAAACAAGACACTTTGGATATGGGAGGTCAGAAACAACAGGGGATTGTTGACCACTGTGTTTTGCATCCCCAGTGTATAGTCTCATACATAATTCAGAGATGCTCTACGTAATTCCTGCCTCTTTCCGCTGGTGATAGAGGGAGTGTAAAGAACAGCATCCTGATTTAACTGATTGTATTGTAAATATACAGTGGGAGTAACCTGAAGTGGGCCTAATTCAGCATCTTGAGACAAGAGGCACATTTTTGATTTTACATATACAAGAAAATTCAAGGCCTTGAGTTCAGAACCACAGCTTCTCTAACTTGCATTTTCTTTGCATGGCTTTGTCAGCAGGCTATACCATTTTCTACCATCTCTTGGATTTTGGTTCTATAGATCCATTTGCTTGTCTCTACCACTCTTACATTTGCATTTTCCTACTCTCCATTGCTCCCCCATTCTTTCTCATCCTGACAAATTATATATAAAGTTTAACCTTGACAGGTTACTTCTGTTTCTGGTGAACTCTCAATATTCAGGCTTTTAAGCTATTACACTGTATATGGAAAATGTGCCCAGGATAGACTTTCCATTAAACTGTATTTAAATTGGAAGAGAATGCTGGCACCTCAACAAGTATTCCAGAATTAGATCCCAAAATACTGAGGCTAGTTAATCTTTTGGAAGAACAAAAACTCCTGCTGATTTATATTTAGCAGAGGGAATGCATTTTAAAAACACACTCTATATGAGGCCCCTTGAAGAAAACATCTTTTACATTGATTTGTAGTGCATGGAAATAATACACAGCCATAAAATATTTGCAGTTAGGCTCTGCTTTTATGTTGCTACTTTTTTGCAGTATGAACTGTCATGAACCCTCTGAGAGTGGCTGCTCTGCTGACTGTGGGCTGTGCAGTGAGACACGGCTGCCTCTGGGGCAGCAGCTTCGCTGTTCATCTCAGCTGTGCCCAGGATTGCGGGAGGGGAAGGAAGAAAGCAGCGTGCATTTAGCACTGCAGTGGGAACACTCAGTTTGTTGGTACGAGGCTTTGATTCAAAGAGGATCCAAGGTTTGTGTTTGTACTGTACCCCAGGACCTGTTTAGAGAGGGATGAGGGACTGCTGGCCCTAATCTCAGCAGCACTGCTCTTAGTTCAATGTCTCCAATAACTACTCGGGCTTAGTTTACATGGTTAAAAATTAGGAGGAACTCTGTAATGTTAACGCAGGTATAACATGTTATGTGCATAGTTCTGATCTATATATACTAAGGAAATGAGTATCTGGGGTTATGGGAGGTGGGACAGTTCAGTGGCTTATCCCAGTGGACAATTTCTGGAAAAGGAGCTATGGCAAGGAACTGGTTCATGAATGCAGTGAGTCAGAAAAGCAAACATAACTTATAAAGTATACAGCACCTTACAGCAAACACTGTATCAGCTTATCTTTGAGAAGATAGGGATTATCAAGAGGATGGAGCATGGAAAGTTTCAGGTTTATTTCCTTCTGTCCCACCATCTGCAGAGCAGATAGATCAGCCATTACCCCGGGCAAGCTGTTTCTCCTCCTCCTGAAGCATCAGGAATTAGCAAAGGAGAAGATTCCTAGACTGCACATTTGCAAGAGAAGGATAAACAGAATTTTTGAAACATCCCTAAATCTTAAACTGAACTGGACTTAATCTTGCTTTCTTTTGTTAAAATACATAAATATATTTTTACATTTCTGTTAGACTGCTGACAGAGCCAACCTAATCACAGCAGAGCAAAAATGCTCTAAATCAAGAAAGAGATCTTAGATGCTTCCAGAAAACCATTTTTCACTTTGATCTTCTCATTTCCTACTCACAATATCTAATTTACGATAGTAAGTTAGTCTAAGTAAGCCAGAGTAAGCACAATAAAGATGCAAAATCACCAAGATGCAAAGAGAATAAAGTCAGAAGTGCCTTGCTGCTCTCAAAAACAAATAAATATATGGCATATACAAATGGCTGCTGTCTGTGAATCAGAGGAGCTGCTAGAAGCTTGTGTGGGGAGCCGTGGCTGCTGCTGATGGAGGGATGTCACTCTCCTTTCCCTGGACCTGGCTAAACTTTGGGGGACACAGCTCCTGAGTAGTTCATCCTGCCCAGCATCTTTCAGGGGGGCTGCTTCCCCGCCCCTCCTCACCTGGCAGAAGGGAGCATATGGCTGCTTACTTATGCTCTCGTGGTCCTTATGTGCTTAGAGGACTTACGGCAGGGGCTCGTGGGGATTTCCCTGGGGAGAAGGCAAGGAGGGAGCCTGCCCAGGGTGGGCTGCACCCATGGGAAATGGAACAGTGCCAGGGGTCTCATGGCTGTCCTCTGTGGTGTGCCACATCAGTAAGTGAATATCTGCAAATGACTGAGAGACACTGAGTAAACAGTGCCTAATTAGGGACCAGGAGATGGTTAATGATTACACAGCATCATTACTGAAGATGTGAAATTTAAAAATTCATTTATAAGGAGAAGTAATGTTTTCTCAGCAGCCTTATGTGAATATAGAACTATATTTACAACACTTTTCTCATATTATCTATTCTTTACCAAAAAAAATGGGCCTGATCAGACACCTTTGTTGTGCTTAGTATTTTTAGGTGCTTGCAGTGCTGTCAGCTGGATTGTTCCTCACGGGGATGGTGTGTGTGAGGGTTTGCTTCCCCAGCTCAGTCCTGCCCTGCTGTCCTCTCCTTCTACCTCTCCTGCATTTCAAGGGTCTTCCTCACCTTCCTTCTCTCATCTGGGAGAGTCTTCTCTAAGCTCTTCTTATCTCTCTCTGAGTAATTTCAACAACAGGCATTAATTCAGTCATATCCTTCCTATAGCAGATTAACAGATCCACCTCTTGTCTGTAGTACTTACATTTCCTTTGGCCAGGCTAAATTTTGGTCTGGATTTTTTTGCCTCTGGATTTTTTTTTTTTTAAATAGTGGAAACAATTCAGGTTTATTATAACTGAAGCAGAGGTCTTATTATCCTGTTACTCCTCAGCTCTTTTATCTGCTTTTCTCAATCTTTATAAAGGTTGCCTCACTTATGACTCTTACTGATGCTCAGCCTCAGCATTGCCTTCTGAGCTTTTGTAAAGCCTCACATCCAGGTTGTAACCAGGGCCTTGTAAGTCGACCATGTTCAGCCATGTGGCTAAAATAGCCCCACTCTCAGGTAATTGCTTGTTTCTCCTGCAGAGGTTTTTGTCTCTGCACGAGGAGTGACTGTTGAACAGGACACATCTCTGCTCCTCAGTGACATCACTGCAAGTGATAACAAATGCACATCCCAGCCAGTCTGTCTTTCAGCCAATCTGCCTAAATTCCCTCCCTCTTCATCTTTCTTTTCCTTTTCCTTCCCACAATCCTGGAAGTCTTCTCTTCTGCCATTGACAAACTGTCATGCTTGTATTTATTCCAGATTTCAGCTGTTGGGCCTGTTTTTCTGTCCTCTGTTTTTACTGTCATTTTTTTTATCTCATTAATTTTATTTTTCTTAATGAAATTAAATTTCAGCTTCTTCAGTTAGAGGGCTCCTCACAAATTAACCACTCCCTTCCCAGCACTCATCAGTCAGGTTTGAGAGCTGGATCCATTGCAAATCATCCTGCAATCAACTCCAGCTTTTTATGCTAGGTGAGGGGTGTGTGTGTGTGGTGGTGGTGGTGTGTGTGAGGGGCTAATCACAGGTGCCTATAAAACTACCCTTGTCTGTCAGATCCGTTACTTTAGAGATAGCTTTGCATTTCAGTCATTAAAAAAAGGGAAAGGGACTGGTATTATCTCCTTTCATGTGCCTGTGGTCTGTCTGCACCTGCCTCTTGTCTCGTAGTTTGCAATTTAAATGGAAAATCTTACACTATGTGCAAACCTACTCTCTTGATACATCTTTTCACTGCTAAAA
Organism: Empidonax traillii; assembly: GCF_003031625.1. Classification (NCBI taxonomy): domain Eukaryota; kingdom Metazoa; phylum Chordata; class Aves; order Passeriformes; family Tyrannidae; genus Empidonax; species Empidonax traillii. The sequence goes on along the minus strand of NW_020955767.1, from coordinate 854,803 downwards.
TAGCACAGATGAAAATAAGTTATGTTTTGGCTTTGACTTCTTTTGGAGTCTTGGATGGGAGTGCTAGATCTGACCTGCTGGCTGAGATCCACCTTGTATAGATACTTCCTTAATTCACTAGAGTTTAACCCAAGATGCTCCACAATTTGGATTAATGCTCTTGAATTAACCCTTTTAATTTCTATCTAATGCCCCAACACCTGCAAGGCTACAGTTTGTGAAAGAAAGCTTTGCTTTTGATTCTTAGTTATCTTGCAATACAGAGATGGGTACTCGACTGTGGGGACAGCAATCTGACAGGGTCGTTGTCATCATAACAGGCACAGGGAGAGTTGGATATAGGCTGGAGATACGTTATTACTTACTCCTTCAAGAACAGCAAACATGTTTATAAAGGCAGTGAAAATTTGCATTAGTTTATGGTTCTCTTTCTTCTGTGCACATGCCCTGGGTCAGGCTGCATGTGAGAAAACAAGATTTGCAACCCCTTTCCAGTTTCCACTGGTGTTAAGCTAATGCTTATTTTTAGTAAACTGTATCTCAGAGTGTGCTTTTAAGAATCCTTTTGCAAAACCTAGCACAACAATTTCGTTATCTTTTCTCCTTTTGAATTTTCTTAACAAATATAAAGGATCAGTGTAACTAGTTACACTGTATTTCACTGATAATTTTCAGAAGTCTGGGTCCAGCTCAAGAAGCAGTAAGGATTACAAGCATTCTTCTCAGTTGATTTTTTTTCTCTCTGTGCTGCTAGTAATTATCCAGCTTTGGAAGGTCTGTGTGGGTACTCTTTCAGGGCCAGGCCTTTTCTGCTGCACCATCCATGCATCCCCTGGGACAGGGTGTCCCTTGCATTCCCCACACTCACATATAGTGTGAAATCCTTCCCCTTAAATGCTTAAACAGTAAGGCTACCTGTCAGATAAAGCCCTGTCTGCCAGCCTTATTTGATCATGGAATAATTTTGAAACTCTCTTTTCCATTCATAGTGTGGTGTTTGCCCTGTCCACTCTTTTCACTGCTGATTGCCTGCAGCACAGGTACCTCTGTCACCACCCCAGACCTCTCCTCTCCTCCCCAGGCAGACAAGGATATGTCCTTCCTATCAGCTGCTGTTTGTCAGTCTTAGGGCTCTACCTTAAAGCCTTCTTTTCTGTTTCTTTCAATTCAGAATGCTACTTATTTCACATGCTGTAAGAAGTTTATCTTAAATACCTTGCAGTTCGTTTTCAGTCTGAAATTATTTTTTACGGTATTCTGATAGGTGCCTATCAAGATATTTTCAACTGGCAAAAATGTATTTTAAAAAAATTAAATCCAGTCATTTCTTGCAGCATTTAAGAAATCCCAAGCCTTTAAGATTGTACCTAATGTTTGCAGAGCATGAGCACTTCTGGTGAAAACCCCTGACAGGCTTTGAAATGCATTTTTCTAAGCTGTGAATTTCCATTGCTGCCTTGTATATTGTGTGTTGTTTATAGGATGTTGTTCAGGCCTTGGGATCCAGGAGACTAAGAGGGAGGGAGATGCACATGGAGGGATAATTGTGCCACTTTTGGGACACTGCTTTCTCAAACAGGGCTCCAGAAAAGATGCACTTAGGAGTGGGACAGAGAGGTTCAACTGCTTAACATTACTGGGTGGTAGTAAAAAAAGTACTTGGTTTGCAAAAAAGCTAGTGGTACTGGAAATGATTCAACCTCCTGTTCTTGGAGGCATAAGACAGCCTCAAATTAAACACATCTTAGGCAGTAACCTAAGAAGATTCTATCTGTGAGGCTGCTGCAGCTTGTATTATCTTCTGACCACCTAGTCTGGTCTGCGGGGAAAGTCAGGGTGCGCCGTCCCAGGTCAGCAGTGACCTTTCCAAAGGGAAAAGGTCAGGCTCATATGAGCTGCTGCATCCCGACCTTCCCCTTGTCAAGCTCCCGTTTCATGCAGGCTGTTCCTTCTAAAGGTTTCCCTTTGTGACCTGCCTGCTCAGGTTAACCTCTACTTTTTCTTGGTTCTCTGCACCTTATTTCTCCTCCATGTGTGAGGAACAGGAGAAGGAAGTCGACATATTCCACATCATTTTTAGCATCAAATAACTCCCATTTGGTTCACCTCTCCCACAAAGCATTAATGAAAGTGTTTAAAGGTAACAGCCCTGCTGTATGACCTCCCTGCTCTGCTTTTAAAGTCCAGAACTGTTGCTGAAAATGGGAGAAAAAAGAAACAAACAAGGATACAAGAGGAGAAGGCCAGAGTGACAGATGCTGAAGTTGAGTTATAATTTTCTCATCATAAACCAACATTTTAGGTTCTGCTGGTAGTTATTCACACTCACTCTGATGATGTGCCATTACAATTTTGTGTAGCTACAAGCTAAGACCACCCAAAAGGCTTGGAGGAAGAGGGTCCAGGCTTTTGTAAGCATTATGTTATAGAAGGTATAGAAAGACATAACAGTGAGCAATTAATTTGGGTGAAGAATTTACATAATTAGTTTCTATCATTTGTGTGTTCGAAGGATGGTGTTTAATCATGCATCTTTACAGCACAAACTGGCACATTGTTAAGGTCATATTTGCTTTAGTTGCATCATTGAGTCTATCACAGAGTAGTCCTTTATTCTGTTGGTACTCTGTTTCCAAATCTAGGAGTATTTCCTCCTAAACATATGTGCATAATGTAGTGTGTGTGTGCACACAAGGAAAAGGAAGCAGATGACTTGTGTTCAGCATAATGGTTGTTTTGGGCTGGAACTGCTGCAGGCTCCCTGTTGAAAAGAAATGTGTGTGCCCATTTGTTCATTAACAAAGCCGCTGTCGTAGCTGTGTTGATTGTGCAGACCACCCTACAGTCTTTGTGCAGGGTCTTGGTTAGAGAAAGATGTAATCTCCCTTCTTCATAGCCTCTCTCCCTATTTGCTTTCCTCACTGTAATCATAGTGTGCTGATCAATGCCTTCATGACAAGTGGAATCTCAGCTGAGGTTCCCGTCAGTGGAGGAGAGAGGAGAATGGATGGGGGTTGATGGAGAAGTCCAGGTGGGTTACTGCTGAGTAGAGCTTGAGTATAAATTAGCAGTGTGTGTGTTGGAACTGGCACTTAGCGTGGGAGGATAGGGCAGTGTCTGGAGTCACATGGAGGGAAAGATCACTGGCTGTTGCAAAGGAGGTGTGAGAGAAATTATCAAGTTGTGTAGGATCCCTCTGGAAGTGGAAGATTGTTCCTTAAGTGTGACAGCTTTGATACAGCAACTTCACGTGTGCTTTGCTCTAGTTTTGGAACCAATTCTTTTGTTCTTTCCTGGTCTGTGACCTCAAGACGGCCTGTGATTTCAGTGTCTTGCTCTGTACTATCAGATTGTCCAGATGGAAGTCTTCAATATCCTTGTAGTCTTTTATTGCTCAAGATACTCTAGAAACCCTCAGTGATTTACAGAGTAAGGATTTGGCTAGCTTTTTAGCTTTGATCTATAATTTCTCTCTGAAGTATCTCTGCTTTTTTTTTTTTTTTTTTTTTTTTTTTTTTTTTTTTTTTTTTTTTTTTTTTTTTTTTTTTTTTTTTTTTTTTTTTTTTTTTTTTTTTTTTTTTTTTTTTTTTTTTTTGGCATTGCAAATTGCCGTGTTACTTGTAGCAGATTTGAAACCCTTTTTTCCTCATTCTGCTTTCAGATTCCATTGGTGGGTCGTTTTCAACTTCCTCCCACAGATGCCACCACAAGCAGAAGCACTGTCTCCCCATCTCACAGTGTGGAACTCTGTCCATCAGCCCTCTGCTTTTCCATCCTCACACGAAGGGATCCCAGATCATCATGGACACAACACAGAAGGCGGTGAAGCGCCAGGCTAGCTTCTGCAATGCCATTACCTTCAGCAACAGGCCCATTGTTATTTATGAACAAGTCAGGCTTAAGGTGAGTAAATTATACCTTCCCTTTTTGCTGTGGGAGTTGCTGTGAAGAACGCTGGGGTGTACCAGGATTTGGTGCTTGCAGCGAATCTCTAGCCCTTCCTTGAAAAGCACAGTAATCAGATCTTGGCCTTAAAGATCTGTGATCTTCATTGGTACTTCTGCTTTTGTCACTGCAGTTCTTGGAGCCTTAGGTACAGACTGCTGTAGAAACTGGCAACAAAAGGGAAATCTGTGTTCCAAAGACACTTGTCTTGATGTTAGACAAGAATGAGAGATTGAATTGAGATGATTGCTTGGAAAAAGCAAGAAAAAAGGGCTTTATTGATTAGTTAGAAAGGCAGCAGCCTCAATATCTCCCTAGCCGACATGTCCTCTAGGCTTTGCTCCCTTCCCGCAGAAGAATTTTACTGGCAGGCTGAAAGAGGTTGAGTAGTTAGTGAAGGCATTCCATTCCCCAAAGAGCACTTTTGTTCCTGTAAACAAAGCAGCAATGAGGGCTAGTCTCGTGGAGGTGAGAGTCAGCCTCTTCTCAGCCAAGATATGAAAAGGACCTGGAAGTGAAGGTGCTTGCTTGTGCACTTGGCCGGGAAAACAGAAGGGTTTGGATGAAAGGATGAAAGGAGCAGTGAATGCAGTCACTGTTGCTGTCTGCTGACTGCTTTGTTGAATTAGTCACCTGACTGTGGTAGCCCAAAGGATGGAATTCATACTCCTGGTGCTGCAGCTGGCACAGGAAATTCAGCTCCTCTAAGACACCATGCCTCCATGTGCATCAGGAGCTGCTTTCTCATGGAGAAACTCCTCAGTCTCCTTAGGAACTGAAGCACTTTTTAGCCCTTAAGGATCTTGGGACCTCTGAGCTCCATCCACCGATACTTCCCAATCTTTATGTTCTCTAATTTGTGAGACTGCATTTTTCTGTTCTTAGCTGATTTCATGGCTTACATTGGCACAAAGTAGGTCATCTTATTTGGCCACTTTAGTTCATGGCATGCATGAATGATCTAACTGCAAATCCTTCATTTATGCAGGAGTTTTCCGGGAGGTTTTTCATCATACAGCTACCGAGTCTGAATGATTTTGCTGTTGCCCAGTGCTAGAGGTCCCAGAGTGCTAAGAACTACAGCAGCAAGTCAGCCTTCCCTGTCTCTTCCCTTAGAACCAGAAAAGAAGCGAGGAATAAGGAATATGCCTCCTTTTGGAAATCTACAGAGATTTCAATGGTTTCTGGTTCAGGCCCATCGGTAGAAAATCCCTCCTACAGGTTTTTTATGTTTCCTGTGGAGCTCTTCTGCTTCTATCCACAGTGGAAGCCCAGAGGACTCACTCACGTTGCCTAATGAGATTTTTTTTCCATGTTGGCCAGCAGTTTGGACAACCAACTGCAAAAATAATCTGGGAGGAGATGAAAGCATCACTTTGCTTTTGAAGACACCATCAGAGATTTGAGTGGATTTAGTGGTTTAGGCAAAGGTTCTGGGTTATTTATTTCTTCCTCATTCTGAAACAAGGTAGCCATCTCTGGAAATTCACACTTGTTTATGACTGTGTATTTTAGGATTTTAGCTTGCATAACATATGTGAAGAATATGCATGCAAATCTACACAAGAGATTTATAAGCAGAGCTCCCGTTGACTCCAGTGGGAAGGTCTCATGGCAGTAATCAACAGGCTTCAGCAGAACTTGTACTCAAGGGATGGATGAAAATGTGAGAACATCTTTGCTTTTATGATAAGTCCGTCCTGTAATTGCCTCGCTATTGTGTGTGCCTGTGGAAAACAGCATCTTAAATCTTCTTACCAGCTAAACACTATCCATGAACCCAGTCATTTAGATCCTGTAAAGTCTAAACCCTGTTTGGAAAACAGAAGAAAGAAGTAAGGAGATTTCATTCTATTTATTAGGTATTGTATCTCACATTTTGTTCTGAGATTTTTTAGCAGCTTTGGGAATATGGGAATACGGCCGTCAAACAGCCTCAGAGACAGTATGGCTGCTTCTGTGTAATTCAGAGCATTGCTAGGGAGTGGAATGAGGTTCTCAAAGATGGCTCAAGGCAGTACAGATCAGGAGCCTGAATCTGTGGAAGCAGGCATGGCTTAGCAGTTTGGGTGTTGATTCTGTGTTTTCCTCCCTCCTTCCTTCTGGTACCCAGTGGACCTCCCAAGCTTTTCTGCTAGCAGTGGCTGCTGAAGAGAGAATTTGGTCCATCATTAACCATTGCCTTTTTTAGCAAAACTGTGTTTCCTTTGTCCAGCTGTGTCTAATTCTTGGCAGGCTTTATTCTTAATTTGAATTTGGATATTAGTTTGCCTGTGGTCAGACTGTATTAAGAACTGTTTATAGGTGCTGATTAATACATGGAACATGTGCAGCCTCAATTACCATATGAATATTTACTTCATGCAGCCTGTGATTGCTGTGAAATATTGGCAAGAGACTAAATTGTACAAATGACAATGAGGCTGTATTTATCTTAGACCCAAAAGCTTTTAGGGCTTGTGGTAAATTTTCTGCAATAAATAATCCAGGCTTCTTCTTGGAGAGTGTGTATTATGTTTCCCCATTTTGTCACGTGCGTGCCCTGTTCACCCCAATTCTACTTGAGACACTCATGATTCCATTCTACCCTGATCAGGGATAAAAAATAGCAAATCTGCTTCAGTCCTTTTTAGTGTCACCCCAGTGTCCATCCCACAAGCAAGAGCTTTCCATGGTTCCTGGGACAGAGGTCAATACTCAAGTGTTTCATATAAACTGTTTAGGTGCCTGGCTGGACTGAATAGGGATAAAGAGTAGCACTTCCTTAACTGAAAAATTGTGTGTTGATAACTTTTCTTCGGAGCCCTAAGTTATTTTCTCTGATACTTCAATTATAAAACAGAATTCTCTAGGATTTGAACAATGTCTTTGTTGTGAGATAATTGTGCCCCCAAGGGGACACGTTTCAGATTTGCCTTGAAGAGGAACATGTAAAAGAAAAAAACAGTATTTACAAATGTGATTAGAAGAGAATCCAGAAGCCCAAAGAAAATGTCTTGTAGAATCCCTTGGTGAAAAGCCTGTGCTTCCAAGTTGGAACACAGGTGGTTGCTGCCAGGCTTTTTAGGACAAAGTCCTGCAATCCTGGACAGTTCAGTCTCTGGCGTTGCCATTCATCTGAGCCATTACTGTTTGGCAGAGCAAGAAATTACAGAAAGGCAGCAAGTTTTGTGTGACATCTGGTGGGCAGTACCTATCCATGTTTCTGCTCTTGTCCTGCAGCCAACAATGGAATTGCTTGGGGCTACCAAGGCACTGATGGAAGAGGACTGTCTTAAGCACTGCCATGTTTGCTGCAGGTTCAGTGAATGAACAGAGACACCAATTATGTGTCAACTGGCATGCAGGAACTGTCTGGGCTCCACATCAAGGTTGGATCCTGCATCCTTAGGTTCTTTCATTTCCCAGTCTGGATGCTGACAGACTGAATCCCTTTGAGAGGAACAAATCCCAGCAGGTTCATGCTCAAACAATAAAATGAGAGGAAAGAATTCTCCAAGGACATCGTCTCCATCTGGGGACCATACTAACTCTGGAAGATTCCTTGCTTCCATGGGAAAAAGTGACTTTGTAACTGAGTAGTGTTTTGGATGTCCTGCATGTGTTTAGGACCCGCTGCCTGCTCCCCTCAGATTCCCTATAGTCCAGGGCTTAGTTCTTGTGAGAAGAAGCTGATGGCTCCGGAGGCATCTGCAATCCATTGTCCTGCTATCTCTCTGGTGCAGAAGAGTGGATATGAGACGTGAACCATTCCAAAAACTAAAGCAGAGTCTGTTCCTGACCCCAGACACACTGAGTAGTTGCATACTGACAGGTGGAGTGTAGTTGTGCACAACATGTTTTGAAAAACACTGCTCACAGCTGAAATAAATAGGTTTTTCCCAATCATAATGCAACATCTATTTTTGCCTCCTAATTGTGTATTTAATAAAGTTAAATACTTTAAATTGTGCTTTCCCACACACAAGTTCTCTGCTGCAAGGCTGTGATTTCATCCAGTTTGACAAGCAAAACATGGGAAAGACTGTCTATAACTTGTCTAGGAAACCTGGAAAACTGCATGGTGGTAACTGCGATTCTGCGCTTTTCCTTCAGGTCATGAGAGACCCCACCATCTAAGAGCTATATGGGGAGAGCTCTGTGGCTGCAGGTGCTGAGATAAAAGGTCTTAGGGCCATTTTTGGCACATTTTGGGAGAGGATGATTCTTAAGCCAAAAGGAATTACCCTAGAAATAGAAGTGAATCATCATGCAACTGTAATTACATTTCACCTCTCCACATAGATTTATTTTGATTTATTTGGTTTTAAATATGGGCATTGTATCCTAAGTATGCAGCATTGCTGCTTGCAGTTGAAAAAGCTACAGCAGTGTTTGGTGTGTAAAATGTTTCCTAAATCTGGTGGGGTCATCTGCATGCTGGCCACCAGTGTTTGATGCACAGAGCCTGTAGTGTTAAAGTAGATGTTCAAGAGCCAAATGCTGTTATTGCTGCTGTTATCTTTGCAGATCACTAAAAAACAGTGTTGCTGGAGTGGGGCTCTTCGACTTGGCTTTACTTCCAAGGATCCATCGAGGATTAACCCTGAGACTCTGCCGAAGTATGCATGCCCTGACTTGGTTTCCCAAAGTGGGTTTTGGGCCAAGGCTCTGCCAGAAGAGTTTGCAAATGAGGGAAACATCATAGCCTTCTGGGTGGACAAGAAGGGACGGGTTTTCTATCGGGTGAACGACTCCACTGCGATGCTCTTCTTCAGTGGGGTGAGGACGGCAGAGCCCCTCTGGGCTTTGATCGATGTCTATGGACTCACCCGTGGAGTGCAGCTCTTAGGTGAGTACCTGGGTCCAAATGTGCAGGGATGATGCTGAGCCTGACAGGACCTGTCCCCTCGCTGGGCTGGGACAGGTGCAGAGAAGCAGCTGTTGCTCCTCCCCAGAGCATCTCACAACCTCAGCCTGGGTCAGTGGGTATTTGAAACACAGCAGGTAAATATAACACCAGTGGGAGGTGGGAAACAGCTGCTGCAGTGTAGCACTGGAAGCCATCTCTAAGTAAGTGGATTTCTGCTCAGAGGTGTTGCTCTGTCAGAGCTCAGAGCCTGGAGTGTGTCATATACCTTGTAAGACTTTATCTCATTTTCTGCTTTCCCCATGCCAAAGCAGGGAAGTGCATTTTACGTGCTATAGATAAATTCTTCCTGGATGGCACTGTTCCGATTTTCTGGCTGGTTTAATGGACAGATTTGAAACTTGGCTATCTTCCAAATTACCTGAGCAAATCTGTGGCTGGTTTTTCCAAAATACTGCTTTCACAGAGGAGTTTGATTTGTCGGTATGCAGCCTTAGATTCACCAGGAGGCAAATCACAGCACTTCTCCATGTAACAGTAATTTCATGGCTCTTGTTTCCATCATGGAGAAGGTTAGATGGTACCCTGCTGATGTTCACAAGCTGAATTTCCTTCTGAAGTTGAGAGATCTTGGCTATTTCCTGTTGTGCAGCCTGCTAATCTCAGTTAAAGTGACAACTTTATGGTACATATGAAAAACTTTATTGAAACTTCTTTCTGACAGTTCTGCCCCCTTTCTGCATTCTGTGCTGTATTAAAAAAATCTGGTGGCAGGACTGCCTGTAGCTACCTACATGGCAAGGAAGAGGGATGTGGTTTCTGGAGATGAAGAAATGAGACTGACTTTATTGCAAAAACTCCTGGCCCAAGATTGCACAAGGCAGAGGAATTGAAGAATTTCTCACCAGCTTTTTCTTTTCTTAGGTGCAGAAAGATTTATCTTTTGTTGTGAATCAGTTTGAATCAGAGCCACTAAGCAACTATTCATAGGCCAAGGTGGTGATATTTGAATTGGGATGTAGAATTCAGGCAAATGTCACACAAAAGGTTCAGTTAGGAAGAGCTTACAAATGACTACAAGTCCTCCATCTGTTCTTGTGAGATTTGGCACCTCCAGACTGCTCTGCTTGATTAATGAGGGTCCATAACTCTGCATTATGTGTTTCCTTTCAAAACACCCGAGAAATCATTTCCTATCCGTCATCCACCCCTGCGTTGTCCAAGCATCTTCCACATCCCCTTTCACAAGGGAAATGTGACTTTTGCCAGCCTCTGACTTACCTCCAGTCCAAAAGGCTCCTGACTCTGGTGGGCATGAAGTTCCTGAATGAAGCAAGCAGCTTCTGAGTTTACACAGTTGGCGTGGAGCTCAGATACGTGTTTATAGCTTGTTCCAGGAGCCTTCAGCAGGCTTTAAGCCTAGCAACTGCGCTGAAACGTCTTCGACCCCAAGTCCTCTCTATCTCCATTCATTATTAAACAGCACTAAAAGTCAGAGAAGGGAAATTGTTGGCTGTGCTGCCCCTGGATCCTATAGACGTACCCGCTACAACGTTCTGCATGCCTGTTTTAGTGTAGCAGACCACACATATAGCACAAGACAACTTGCCAAAAACGCCTGGGACTTGACAAATGAATTTCATAGCTTAGCTACAAACATATGGTTGAATTCAGCCTGGTATGGCATGCAGGGCATCTGATAGAGGCTGGGGATGCTGGAGTGGTATGTTGAACAGAAAAGCCTAGCATTTCAGATTCCAGTTCAGTGACTTATTGCCCCCTAATCCCAAACATTATCCTTTTTCTTAAACCTCACTATTTTCTAATGCCTGTAGGGTTACAGGGTCATACTGCACCTCTGCACTGCCTCCATTTGCTTTTATGTGTATTTCACCCCAGAGCCTGACCAAAAGCGTTACCATTTCTGGTGTCTGTCTTTCTGTTTATTGCAGAGTTGCTCCCTCCCCACTCCCAGTAATGTAACTTGACTTCCCAAATGAGACTTGCCCAAAGAAAAGACCCGCAGCAGTAAGTCCTGAGTCACTGCAAGATCCCAGCTCTGCAGCGGAGTGGACAGTGTACATTTACGTTCCCAAAAGTGACAACTTCCAAAACTACACATTTTTGTTTTTCTTATCTGCATTACACTGGTAAATCAGTTCCAGCTAAAATGTGGAACCCAATAAAGCAGGGAGATGTCCAAGTCTAGTGACATTGTTCCTGTTTTACAGATTTAATGAAGAGAGACTTGAACAAAGTTGGGGGCAAAGCCTGTGAGAGTTAAAGGATTTGCCAGAGGCTGTACAGCAGTGACACCCGACTCAGGTCTTGTTGCCCAACTCAGCCCTGCCTCTCTATCTGCGTCACAGGCATTGCATAACACTCTGGCATCATTAAAAACCAGCTGGTTTGTACCTTAATTTTTAATTTCCTCCTGCTTATGGCTTTACTCACAGCATCAGCCTTACTGATAATTACCCACATGTCACTAATGCTGTCAGTGCACAGGTGTATATGGCTGTCACAGATGTTCCTGGGTCTGACTGCCCTTGCTGTATGTTCAGAGGCAGAGCCCTTTAGGAACTTCTTTGATGGCTGGATTTTGAAACAAAACAGGTGAAAAGGGCTTGCATGGTCCACTACATCACAGCCAAGGGGAGTTTGAATTGAGTTGGGCCATGGTTTGCCTGTTACTGCCCGAGTGAGTCAAATTGAGGGACTGGCTTAAATCTGCCTTGAGGTGGCTTCAGCGATGAGGTTCACAGTGCTGATGCAGTCCCAGGTGAGAGGCTACTCCTTGCCCTCCTTTAGTCCTGTTATAGAGATGAAAAGGCTTAAATTCACCCAGGAGTCTAGTCTGACCACATAGTCTCACTGGTTTTCTGCTACAGTGTAAGGGCTTGCTTAGAGGAGGCTGTTGCAATGGAGTGCATGCATGTTCTGTGTTTTAGGACATGGGTTTTAGTGTAGATGCAGGTTTACATGACCTATAAACATGCCCTTATACAGTGACTCTCCTGCTGACATGCTCAACTTGCAGGCAGGATGGAGTACAGCTCTGCTTCCCTTTTTGGGCAGCTAGTTTTGCACAAGTCACTTTTGCGTTCCAGGATAATTTAAAGTAATGTTTACTAGAAATGTGGCTTGTCCTTATGTTATCACTTCAACATACACACATGCTCATTCACACTTTTTAAAAAGAGTCCGAGAAAAATGGAATATAAGCAATCTGCTGCCTTGCTGCTATAATAATACATCAAAAAAAAAGAAAAGGAAAGGCCCAGCTGTTTAAATCCTGGAGTCTTCAGAGCCCTGGAGGAAGGATGGCAGCTCGTGGGAACCAAATGGTGTTGTCTCACATTAACCTGCTTCTTTCAAGCTCTTGGTTAGTGAGCCTGGCATATACAGTTTTTGTGGATTCACTGAAGAACAGCAAGGGTGACAACTCCCTCAATGATGTGTGCATTATAGCATAATGAGCGTTTACAGGGTTTTCCTTTACCTTTTGGTGGGGCATTCCAGGTTTGCCTGTCGCATGGTGCCTTTTTGAAAATCACCCCATTTTTTTGGCAGTGACATTGCAGCACAGGGTTTCAGAATGGTTAAGATCGGTAAGGCCCTATGAAGATCATCCAGCCCTACCACCTAGTGTCTTTCCTTTCAAAGCACAATGCATGTGCTCTAAAAGTACAGAAAAAGGGGACTGCAAAGCAATTATAATTCCAGCGTACTTCTCTGCTCACCCCCTGTTTCCAGTGTGGTAATGTGAGGAATGGTCTGCTCATTTTCTGTAGTCCAATTCATTGCTAGTATGGTCAGCAACCAAATGCCTTTACCATTTATTACTCTGTTCACACTCTTCTCCCATCCATTCTATATTTTCATTGATGCAGTATTTCAAAGTATTTTTGTTTCTTTACCAACACAGGCTTTGAAAACCAAGGATAATTTTATTTAGGTTGGCACAGTGAGAGGCACCTGTTGAAAGCTAAGTCTAACCACACCTTGTAAATATAAAATACATTAAAAAAAACTAGTAAGACCTTGCAAAATGAGAAAATTTTAAATGCATATGTATTAAATGTGCATGTGTTAGATTTACCTGAAGTAGAAATGGTATAAATATATACTTCAGTCATAAATGTATATACAGATCCTAGTAGAATTCACTGGCAGTGCTGTATATTATATTAGATATTTGAGAAATCTTTTCTTTCTAGCTTCTTATCCCCTTCCTAGCTTCTTATTGCTTTATGTTTGCAATGTATCAAAAGTTAAAATGTGAACTGATCCTGGATGGAAATGTACCCATCTTGAGACTTAAGCTGGTGTCTGTTTGACAAGGAAGTTGCACATTTTGTGGGGAAAGAAAGAAACGTTTTTGTTTTTCTTTCTTCACTCCTGTCAGTTCTTACATAGATTGAATCTCTAGCTCCAGGCCACCTTTAGAAGAAACATTAAATAAACCTCAAGTAAGGTAGATTTATGGGCAAATTTCAAGTGTGAATGGTATAAGACTGATGATAAATCTAATTTATTGCATGCATCTGCAGTTTTACTCTGTGGTTATTACTATTTTATTTTCCAAGTGCAAAGCTTATTTTCCATTGCCCACGGGAATCCATTTCTGTTGCTCTTCTGACACGTGCAAATAAGCGGACTGATCTGCTGAGAGAGCTTTGCACTAAACAAAATTGGATAATCAGATATGACTGCAATGTGTTTTTATAGGGTATTGTTGAAAGTGGAAGCTATAAACTATTTACCCTTTCTGTGGAAGTCTGTGACTATCTGATGGAAAAACGTAAGTGCTTCAACAGAGTCCTACTTAATGAAGGCAAGATACACAAGACCTGCAAACAGCCAGTTGTCCTTGTTTTCCCGCATCTCCTAAGGGGAGAGAGAATTTAAATTGCTCATAAAGTTTTACTGTCTGTAGCTGTTGTCTCTATGGCAGCTGCAGGAAGCTCTCTAACACAGCTACAAATATGAAAACAGTTTAATAAATAACTAATCTCTTGGCATTTTAATTAATCCCTGCTTTGCCTTAGCACCTCTGGAGGGAAGTATTTTTCCAGATGCAATAGGCACCCAAAAGTTAGCCCACAGCCCCAGGGCAGCTCCTTGTGCTTGACAGTCTCTCTGTCCTCCAGGTCTGCCTGTCTTGGTTGTGATGATAAGACTGCTGGACACTGCACTTTCAAGCAGGTCAGAGCTCCTCTTGGCCATGTGAATACAGTGGGGTTTTTTCTTCTTTGTGTGTTTGACTGTAAACAGTGGAGACTTTGTGACCATGAGCCTGGGGAAGGCAACATCCCCCTGTCCTGCCCTCCTGCTGCCAGCATGATCAGTGTGGGGCGTTTGGGCCGAGCAGCTGAATGGCAAGTAAGTCAGAACAGAGAGATGCCAAGTAAAATAAGTTCTCCGAGGGATCAGCATTTCAGGCTTCACTGGGACTCGGTGAGGTGTTGAATTACAAAGTTGCACAGAGGCTGTGCACGTTACATATATTTTCTCAGCCTTGCTCACGGTATAACCTGTTGCTTTCACCCAAACCACCTTTGCCTTTGCGGAACTGCTTGGTGAGTGCAGACACTGCCACAGGTGAACAGAAAGAGCAAAATCTGGCACATAACGTGCTCTTGGACACATTATATCCACAATATGTCCACATCGGCATCTGGGGAGCCTGCAAATGTACCTGGGTAGGAATAAATTCGAAAGGGATTAGTCTGGCTTTTATTGCCCAGACTGAGAAAAATGAAGACTGTAACAAGACAGAATGACCAGTGGAAAAATCCGTTCTGTGCTATAAAGTTCCTTTAGTTCTGTTAGGCTGAAATATTGTTGCTAACACAGGCAAGAAGGTCTATATAGTAATATTTTCCATGTTACCCATAAAACCCCAAGGAAATATGAAAACTCTGACTATTTTAAGTGGTGTTTATGTTATGGGTATGGGTATGCTGTAGTTCAGATGCTGACACTGCAAAGGTAGGCCCCTCTGTTAAAAAAAAAGTGATGTTCTCACATTAAATATCTGTTGTGATGATTGATTTGATTGTTGCTTTGAGGAGGTACATGTCGCTGGTTTAGACTAAGAAATTTATCTTGCCTTTACTGAGTGCTGGAAGTGTGGAGAGTGTAGTATGAAAACCGTGATTCCAATTAAAAGGGCTTTGACTTTCTTTTACTTCTAATAAAGGTATAAACTTACCTGAATAATTGAATGTATACTGAATTTATTACACAGCTATAGTTTGTTACAGAAGTTTCTAGCGTAGACAGGGCCTTAGAGTATAACAACCCACCACTTATGCAGCAGTATATTCTTTAGAGAGATTTTTTTTAAATAATTCCTTATGTTAGCAAAGGTTTTGGATTTTTAATTTAAACAATTGGGATTTTTTTTTTTAAAGACATTCTCTTAACTAATAATGCCACATATAATTGTATTTTCCTTAGTTTGTCTAATGTGATTCCTGTTGTAAATCTGTAGGTCGTAAGTGTCTTAAAAAAAAAAAAAGGGTAGAGGGAATATGGAGAATATATTGGTAGAGGAAATTAATCTTTTCACTTTTCTCAATGCTTTTCTCAAAAATATTCAGCTAAATAATTTATACTGTTCAAACCTTAGGCTGTAATGCTGAAAGCTAATTCCTCTTCATTAATAAAGCTATAGCTTGACAAAAAGAGTGCATTTAATCCTGTGTAAGTTGGAGCTGGAGGTAAGTTTTGGATGTGAATCGAGTGATCTGGTGAAAGTATAACCATTTATTGTGCTAATCTTGCAATTCCAGCTATTCCAGCTGTTCCAGCTGTGGAGACCCTTTCCCCTAAGCCTGTATGACAGATGATGGCTAAACAGTGCTTACATGATAAAGCTAAACACCGTCCCTGTCTCTGCTGGCGTGAGATAGCACTTTGTCATTTCAATGTCTAATTGGCATCACAGCTGCTGAATATGCAATTTACTGTACAGAGGATGTGATTTTTTATCCCTGTAGGTGTCTAGGTTATTAAAAAAGTTTGACACCTTTAATAAAATAAAATTAGCTTTTCCATCTGTATCGGCAACAGAGCTAAAAATGAGATTTCTCTATAGCACAAAGTCTCTCTTTTTTTTTTTTTTTTGATCAAGCTGTGTAAGCAGAACTGTTGCTGTTGGGTTCAGACTAGAAATCCTTACCAGTAGCCCAAGTCTGCTCTCAGTTTTACCAGCCTAAACTTGCAGCTACCTGTGGAGTTGCTCTGTTTTTACACTGTGAGCAGAATACAGCCCTGGTTTTTGCTCATTCCTTCCTTCTTTTTGGCCAAATACTGAGTGGCAGACCTTGCCTCGTTTGTCCTAAAGAAAACAAAACATTTTGACTCAGGGGAACTGTTCTGATTCAAACCAGAATCTCTCCTTCACAGAAGCAAAGAATCATAAAATGGTTTGGGTTTGAAGGGACCTTAAAGATCATCTAGTTCCAACCCCCTTGCCATTGGCAGGGATGCCATTCACTAGATCATCTTTAGTCATACTGAGCTACTACTTCTATTCTCTAAGGTAATCTACTTGTGTTGAATCAAGTCCTGATTTTGGTGCAGATCAGCTCTTGCTTATGATGCAGCTGCTCCTGCAAAGTGCTGTGCTCAGTGAAATGCTGGACTCCTCTCTCCTGTTCAGATATTTAGGAAAATCTGGATCTTTCATCCTTCTATGACTCTCAATCACATTTTCATAATATGTTCTACTGACAATATTTTTTACATCTTTCCCCTGTGTTGTGGCATTTTGTGAAAATATCATGCCTTGTACTGACATGCACTAGCTAAATACTTCCTCCTGCTGTGTTGGGAATTGTGGCAGGTAATGTTGGCAGAACTTTGTGAAATTTGTACAAAGCACTCCATGTTTATAGGCTACAACAGTATGTCCAGTCACTAGTTTTGATTCTCAGACATTAGCATCATTTTGATGTTAAAGCCCTTTACAAAATATTAAAAAAAAATAAAATCCATTCCATCTGCTCGATTTTGAAATGAAACTTATTTGGTATTGGTAAAGTTTTAGTCTGTAGCTGGGTATAAAAGACTGATAAAACAGATTGCTGGCCAGTGGCTGTGGCTGGTGTGTTTAGGAAGATTAAAATCTCTTGTGATGCATCTGGCTACCGGTGTGACCCTTCCCAGACAATTAATTCTCTTCAGGAAAAAAAAATGTTTAATTGCTCTATCTTTTTAAGAGGATAAAAACCACTCCAAGGAAAAAGCCTTTTGAATCCAATAATCCTATTCCCGTGCTGGTACTGTGCCAGTAAGTACTGCACCACTTGCATGGAAAGATCTGAAGCCTCTAACATTTTTAATGCAGAGCATTCCCTCTTCTTCTGCCTTCCCAAGGCCAGAGGACTCCAGCATCACAGAGCCCCATAGGTGTGCACTTGAACCAGGAGACTGGTGATAAATTGTTCAATGTGTTTCCACAGACATTTGCATTTTCTCCTCATTCTGCAGTGGTGTTTCCCCAGTTGATTTTCGTTGCCCTCTCTGGTGTTTTGTAGGCAGCAGCCATCACTATCCTGAGCCTTTCACAGGCATCAGCAAACTGCTGTTATCCCAGCATGGCTTTTGTGAGAGCATCTTTCTGACAAAACAGCAGTCTTTTTGGTTTCTGACCCTGTTTCTAGGCCTTGTTTGCTCTAGATAGATCTGATTCAGTTATTCCATACACTGGGATGTGTATGCTTGTATCAGGCGAGCCTTGATGCTGCACACATTTGTTGAAACACTTTTTTATTGCTTCATTCCTAACATGGTAGAGTCTTCGAACCTTGTCTATAACACCACTTTGCCACGTGGAAGGAGAATGCTGAAGGTCAGAGCTAGAAACAGTTGGAAAGAAAACTGAACTGATGGAGAATTTCTCTGTGGAGCTGCAAGGACTAACAATTTCCACTCAGCCTAATTGCTCACTCAAGAGAAATACATAAATAATTTGGTTTTAGGCCATAATCACTATTATGACAATTTGTATGATAATTTCTAGTGCTTCGTTTTTGGATGTGAGACCTAAAAGACCGATGTTCCATAAAAAACAGATAAGCTATGAAAAATCAAAGTAACAATCTGATGGTGAGTCAGAGGGTGCTCTGCATTGGCAGACTAAGGGGTGAAAGCTGGTGGAGGAAAAATTCAAGTGGGAAGTAAAATACTACTTTTTTAAAGTTGTGTAGTTTACAGTTGGACAGTTGGAACCCATCTTCAGTTGGTCAGAAAAGAAGACTGCATAGGCTGCAGGGCCCAAATTCAGCAGGATGGTTAAGAACCTACCCACCCCTATGCTTATGCAGTTGCCAGAAATCAGGTGTATGCTTGAATAAATATGTTAATTCACATTCCTAAAGATAGACATGTGCTTAAGGGCTTTGCTAGATCTTTTTGCCATCTGCTTGTTACTGGGTTCTGTGCAGGGCTTGCTAGGTCAAAACCTGCAGTCTGTGGTTAATCAGTAATCAATGGTTATGCAGGGATTAGGCTCTGTGCTTAATGGTTTTTCTGAGAAGCAAAGACTCTTTTAAAAGGAGTAAGAGAGAGATGAACATGAGCAGAGGGGGCTGAGCACACTGTTGAAGTTGGAGGGGAATGTTACCTCCAAGTAGTGCTTGCTTTTCTTGGAAAACATGGCAGGTTTCTGTGCAGGAGGGATCCAGATGCCTGACATAGGGGATCAGGAAGATGAAAGCATGGAAATAGGGTGAACTGCTGTCTGAAAGCTGTGAAAGGAGGACAGTTTTGGCAAAGAGAGGTTGGGTTATATTGGTGGGTGATGCAAGGACAAGTGACCAAGATACCATCCCTTTCTTGCCTGGCTTCTTTACTCGTGCTAAGGTTTGATTTACACTTGTAAATCACTGGCTCATTTTGACTATGTGTTGACAATTCATAACCCAAAGGCTTTGGTCCTTTTTTCTTCTTTTTTTTTTTTTTTTTTTTTTTTTTTTTTTTTTTTTTTTTTTTTTTTTTTTTTTTTTTTTTTTTTTTTTTTTTTTTTTTCTCCACCCTTATCTGGACAGCACAGGGTGTTAGGTGTGTTTGAGTTATTTTGTATGGGTCACCATGGATATCTGGCATGTTCCTTGAAGATAAGTGAGCTCTTTTATCAGGTCAAGTACATACTACTGCCAGTCTATCTGTCATAGGGATCATGAAGATATAGGAGAAAAACAACACATGGGGAACAATCTGAGTGAGATTTGTTTCTTATGTCCTGAATTAGATTGGTGGCTTTTAGTTCTGCTCTTGATAACACCTGTTCCTCTTCATGCAACGGTTCTTTTCATTGTATAGTTAATTTATTATGAAAGTCTTTTACTAGTAACAAACACTGACAGAACTAAGTACCAAAGGAGTGTTTTGGAGGAAGGTGAGCAGGCTGTGTGAGGAGAGAGGAAATACTCCTTTGTTTGTCAGTGCTTTGCAGTGGGGATTTCACACTCCTCAGTCTGTGGAATTTGCTGCCAGATAAACTCCTATCTGTTGAGTTGCACTTCAGAGTCTAAATCCTGCACTTAGCAGCATCTCTAGCTTGGTTGGCTGGGAAAGAACACCAAACAACCATCTTTGAAATATGTATTGAGTGAAATACTTTTCCTGCAGAGGGCTTAATTACAATGGACAACCTAGAAAATTCATGCAAATTAATTGCAAACATGGCTTTAAAAAGAACTAGTTATGCTAACCTGAATAGTTGCTATGGGCAAGCATTTAGAATTGAAATAACCTGACTTTGGTTTAGCTAGATTCAGAGTGACATCTGATTTGCTTTAAGAGTTTTGCTGACCACCACAAAAAGTGAGAAAGGATATCTTAACCCCTCTCTGAGACAGACACAGGGGTGAATGGTGGCCACTGGAGAAAGCCAGGCAGCCATCTCTTGTATCTTTAGTAGAAGGGGGAAAACCAGCAGTAGGTTTTCCTAGTAGGACCTTGGTGGGAGCTTCTTAAACTCTTCTGGGTAGACTTAAAGATAACTTTATCATCTCTCATGGGGATGTGTCACTGTTGGCTATTCTGGCATAAGCATTTCCTGGGGCATTTTTGCAGCCAGTAGTGCCAGATACTTACAATTGCTGTCCCCTCCTCAGGATGTTCCTGGTGGCAGCTCTTTGACCAAGCTGTTATTTTATGGTATATTTAGTTCTTTTTAATCTTTTCTTACTGTCAGTCTCTCCAGACCAATAATCATGTTTTCTTCTTTACTGCAGCCTCCATATCCTGCTGTCATGCTAAAAATGCTTCTGTGATGTTAAATCTTTTCCAGTTATATGAGGAGAATTAATTCATTCTGACACAGCCATGAAAATCTGATTCAATTCCTTTTTTTGGTATCTCAGTCACAGTCCTTGATCACAAATCAGCATGAGTCAGAATTTCCCAGGTTATTATTTCCTCAGAAAGGCTGATTGCAACCCTGTCTCCATATTTAATATCCTTTTTCTGACTGCGGTGGAGCCAAGCAGTGGAGGCTGCTTGGAGATCTGGCTGTTGTTCTGGCATTTGATGCCACAGGTGGAAAAGGTGACACCAAAGAATATCCCACAGCAGTTTTAGTGTTGCTGTTTCCCATCCTTAGGGAGTTGAGTGCACACTGGCTCTACAGTATAAAGATGACTACAGAGACTAATGGGATTTGTTACTCTGGAAACTAAGAAATCTTGGGTCGCAGGTGGGGATGGGGCCCAAGTGGCTTTATCAGCTCATGCCAGGACATGAGAATAAGGTAATGACAGGTTTTAGGACTGGACATAATGTGCTGAGATCTGTCAAAGCAGACTGTTGTGAGATTGTTTCACATAGATGAAACCCATCTATGTCCTTTTGAGTTCAAGTGGTTAAACGAGTAGCTTATCTGAAGTTACTAAAAGTAGATCAGAATGAAAAATCAGTGGGAAATACTCTCTTTGAGGCCCTTGTCATTCATTTTCTCTCTCCAACATGTGTTTGTCTCTCAAATTTTATGTCCAAAGGCCAGGACCGCTTTGGCTGCTCGTTGGAAGGGTGCAGTGCTGTCAGTCTGTTCAGCGTTGGTCTGGGCTGTGGCCAGGAGGGGTTTGGAGGCACGAGGAGGCTTCCCTTTCCTTACACAGAGCCTCTGGCAGGAGGAAATCCAACTTTGACTTGCCTTTGTCTCTCTCCTTATTCTGAAGGCTGTGCTGTCGGCTGAGCAGTAGATGCAAGGGCTGCAGGAAAGAGCAGGCGAGACCCTTGAGCCTGCCCTGTGGGGTTTGTCACTGCACAAATTCAATGTCCAGCTTGAGGGCTAAGGAAGCATTTCCATGTTTTCTCTTGATTGCTGCACTTTCCTTTTGTGCTTCTCTTGGGTTCTTCAGTTAGGGCATTGGTAGTTTTAACACCCATTTGAGGTTTTTACTTGCTTGTTTGTTTCCTACTAAGCTCTATGAATATATTTTTTTTTCATATGAAAAGAGAAAAACAACACCCAGAGAGAGAGATCGGTCCATTATTTTTATGAGGGAAGAATATTTATTAGAATTTATTGTGCAGGAAAAGCAACCAAGCTCTCCCTGCAGGAGAAAGCCTTTACATGCTGGTGTGGATACCTCAGATCCGTGACCAGTGGTTAACAGAAAGGGACAAAAAGCCCTCCTTAATTTTAATGGTAAAGGATTCAGCTCCTGATTCAGGCTCAGATTTCTCATTTTCCTAAGGCATATCACACAAGTGCCTGGTTTCTGCAGGATGGAGATACCACTTTTCTCCCTGACAGGGGACTGTGGGTTTCAATTGCTCTGAGTTGCTGGACTCCTCATGTGCTAAAGTAGGCAAGCCAAGCTGCCTGTCTGACAGAAGTGCCTTATCTTGGTTTGACTCATGTGCCTTGTGAGTGTGTTTCTGGAGGACATGAGTTATTGTTTTGTGGTTTGATTTTATGTTGCGTTGCATATGCCAAAGGCTGCACTGTACTGCTGCTGCCCTCCTAAACACAAGTTATTAAAGCTTAGGTGAGTGATCTCAATTTCCCTAAAGTTTCCAAACAGTTCTATGCTTTATTGGTGAGGAGAATTAGGATAAGATGCTGGCATGCTGAGCAGAATGGGTGGCCTTTGTGAGGCTCATCCATTATTAATCAGCCATATAATTTCCCTTAAGTGGCAAGGTGTGATTGCTTTTGTTTTAAACCCAATTGCATCTTCATGCTACAAGCAGAGATGAGAACCTCTCACCTGCATTATTGTGAGTTACGCATTTGGGAAATGAGGATGCTGTAGGTTGAAGATACTGCCTGGGAGCTTGCTTGTGACACAGAGACACAATCAGATGCTGAATAAGCAAGAAATTAATTCTTCCTTCCCTTTCTTCTTTCCACATAAGAGATGGGTTTGTTTTTGCTGGAGCTTTGCCTGTGTAAAGGCTGTAGTGTGGAGCCAGTGTTTGCCGTCACACTTAACCTTTGGTGTGCCAGAAAGCATCTTATGGTGGGTTCTAAAAGCCTTCTCTGATGGTGGTATCTGCTGACCCTGCCTGCAGAACTGAGGGAGTCAGGGGGAGCCAACCAGCTAAATGTGGAAACACTGGAAAACAAACCCCTCACAAATGAGGCAACTGTAGGACACTGATTTAATACAACCTAAAAGTTGAGCTTCAAATAGCTTATAATGGAGAACAAATCCGTATATTCTTCTTTAAAAACAGAGTGATAACATAATAAATATAACCCTGGTGAACTCCAGGAGGCATAAATCACTTGTAAATCAAAAGCATTTAAAAAAAATCGTTATGATTCATTGCTGAACTCTGTTTTACAGTCTGTGAAAACTTTTAATGTTTAGCTTTCATAAAGGCATTTCCCTTAATCGAAGTTGTTGCAATTAGAGGGAGTGGTAATGAGCCAGAAAGCAGCTGAGTGATGTTGCCTTTTGAGGATCTCTACAGCTGCCATTTTCATAGCGTGAATAGCGATGCTTGGTGTTGGCAGATCAGCGCTCCAGAAATTGGAAATGTTGTGTTTTGTAATACACTCCCATTCCCCCAAACCTACCATGATGTTGAATTCCATCCACTTAAAACAGAGTCTATGTTTAACAATAATTTAAATCATTATCCTGCCTGTCAGCTCGGAGTTAAGGGGCTACGCAACTACGATTCTCTGTTTAGAAACTGCCTGGAATAATAACTTTCAGATGTCTCAAATATGCACCACTTATCTATAACATCTAAATACAAATGTCTCCCTGCTGAGCAAGCCCAACACTGTTTACCTATCGTGTCCAAACCATTCCAGAGGGTTTGCTTGGCGTGGAGCGGAAGGCCCTATATCCGCAGCTCCGACAGCGCTGTCAGTGTAATGTTTTTCAACTTCTCCTCACCTTTAGGTGACTGTGATGAAAGAAACAGCCTAAGGCTGGGGGTGACAAGTGAAGAATGTCTGTGCATGTGCATCCCCCCTCCTATCCCCACTCCCAAGGGTAAAAGTGCATTGCAAGCCAGCCCCGTGCTCCTGCAGATGGGATGATGTTCGCGCCTTTGGGTCCCTGCCAGCCTCCCATGAGATGATCCAAATGCTGAATCCTGAGTGCCCCAGGCGTGCTGGGGCCGAGCAGAGTTGAGGCGCTGTCGCCAGCTTGGGGGCCCCGGGCTCTCTCTCTGCATGCAGACCTCAGTGGGACCTGTCAAGTCTCATTGAACGTCAGGCTATGCAATTGGCTTGCGCCGTATGCTCCCCCCGAGCCACGGCGTGCCCAAACCACGGCGTGCCCAAACCACGGTGTGCCCAAGCCACGGCGTGCCCAAGCTGTGTGCCACACAGCTGGGTGGCTCTGCTGCCGATGGGAGCTGCTGTGCTGGCTGTGGGCTCTCAGGGTGCCCCACAGGGAGCTGTTGGTGGGGGTGATGGGCTGTGGCGTGGGGCTGAGCAGGAACTGAAAGGTCGCTCCTTGCTTTGCTCTGCCTGACATGTGGCTTCACATCGAGGAGCCTCTCTGACTTTCGGAGGCTCTCGCAAAGGCCTGGAGTCTCATACTACCCGCCAGGAAAGAGGGAAGGTTCATCCCCATAGCTGGCACTGGATACCAAAGGCCTCTGTGCAGTGCTCTGCAACCTAATGGCATATTCCACATAGCTTCCAAATATCCTAATGCATGATGGGGAGCCCCACATCAGGCTTTGCTTCCCTTGGGCACACAGAGCATCCTTAGCTTGTGTGCACTGTTCTAATACAGCAAGTGAGGAGTAAATAAGGAGAAATTAGAAGCTTTTAGTGCATCTTTACATCATCTTAGATCCCTAGGTGATGACTGAGTCACAGTGCCTATTCAAATATCAGGTCTATCCTAATGCTGTTGGCACTCCTCCTGGAGCTCTTATCCCTTTGCTCTCAGTTAACTGCTGCATTACCTGTGTCCAGCCCCTGCAGCACTGCTGCTGTCCTCATACTACACAACCCCAGGTTTTCTGAAATGTGTGCATTCTGAGCATTGAAAATTGATGTTCTTTTATTTTTTATAGGAAGCATGAAAATTATACCCTTAGCAGGGATCACACTTGGTACCAAATTGTTTTAGAAGGCTGTGGTTATGTAAGCAAGCCTTCCTCCCTCTCTGTCCACGAGAACAGTTAGCATCTGCAGCCACCCAGGGCTCCCACAAAGGAGCGCTGCTGGTTTGCTGCCTCTGCAGCCAGGTTGGGCCCACAGTCGTGTTTTTAAGAATACCTGAGAATAGTGAAGTGTGCATTACATTGGCTTGGAGAAGAGTCCATTATAGCTTGCTCTCACCCTGCTCAGGAAATCAGATGGGTGAGGCTCAGTATCTGGGGCCTTTTCTTCATGCAGCACAACTGCCTCCACACATGACTATAGGGGCTCATTTACTTGCTTGGAATGCCCAAGTTGTGTTTCTGTTCTTCGTTAATCTGCTTGGATGTAATAATTTAGGTTCTTCTGGTGGTGGTTTTCTAGACATAAACATGCCCTGGCATGTTGATGCCTGCTCAGCTTGCTGGAGCTGCCTGTCCCACCTGCACAGTGGTGCTGGGGGAGAAGCTCTGCCTGAGGAGCCACATGGCTCTGCCACACTCAGGAAATGAGCTCCTCTGAGGTCACCTTCCCTCCATTCATCTTCCCACTTTGAATGGTTAGGCTGTCCTCACATACACCAGTATCGGGTTGAGGAGGGGAACAAGGCCCATGTGGGATCCACAGGCTCTCCATCCACAATCTGGCTTCTCCTGCATGCTGACTCTTACACCAGTTACTTCATCAGCTTCCTGTCAACTCCTCAGCAGCTCCTCACTGGTATTACCCCCATCACTCATACCAGAGGCCCTGGAACATGTTAGAATAGCAGAAAAAATTAATATATTTAATCCATTGCTCTGCTGTGTGTCTACATTGCTAGTGTGTGACAGTTAAAAGCTACCCACATCCTCTACACAGAATATCCTATTTACCAGTTTGCTCTGATACTGGCTTGCAGCTTGGCCACGGATGCAGGAAAATAACTTGGAGATACTGGAGCTGCCTTCATGCTGTTTGTTGCTCTAAATTTGTACATGGTGTTTGGTGCCCAGACAGAGAGAAGGCTGCGATACCGGATGCTGGCATCTCAGGTGTCTTCAGTGAGAGATGACCAGTGACATGTTCCTTCCCAAGTGGCATCCCGAGGTGACACGACAGAATGACAGATGGTGTTAAGTTGCACGAGAAGCATTGCTGGCCAAAAAGGTATAAGCAGCTAGTGTGAGCCCATGTGATCAGGTCCAGTCAGTCTCTGTAAGGAGCTGTGGCTAGTCTCATTTATTCGGGGTGGGAATTGTTTGCTATAAAAAACTAAAAGTTCAAAGCTGAATGGAATCTCAGCTCCTCCAAAACCCCCAGTGCTCTCTGATCTGGTGTTTTGGTTACCTGAGCCCACTTTAAATGCTAGCTCAAGCATCAAGTCCTCACATTTCCATTTAGCTGTTCAAGGAAAACAATTTTAATAGCTACCCAGCTATTCATCAGGATTAGGCCCTGCTGGACTAGTTTGGATAGCATGCAAGCTAAATGCAGTGCGATCTGAACTTAACTTGGAACATCCAGAGGTACCAAAAACCATTTGCTTCTGTAACTCAACCCCCACTCTTCATACCGCTGGCCATGTCCAGGACCAGAAGAGGAGGTGCTGGGGGACAGCCTGCTCTCCTGTTATTCCTGGCCCCGATGGAAACAGGGAGAAGCAGAGCTACCAGTGGGAAGCATGCACCTTTGGAGCTCCCACCACAAGTCGACATGGACGCAGAGGACAAAAGCATTTTTGTACTGGAGCGCTTGCCCAGCTGCCCACTATGGCAGCAGCACCTCGGCCCAGGGCTCACGCTGTGCATCCCTGCCTGCCCCGGCACTGTGGCCTCTGAAAAACACCTCTGGGATTCCAGTGGAACAGGAGAAGTTAATTTGTTCTGTATTTATTGTCTAAGTTTAGATAGCTAGTATACTGCTCTGCCAAGTGTTGAGAGAAAAATTCCTTGTTCTGTGTTGTATGTTTCTTGGAGAGGCCCGTGCTGAGCTGAGCTGCCAGTCCCCAGCCAGCCATCACAGAGCAGGGCTTAACATTGGCACTGAAGGTGCTGGTTTGCTGATGGCTTCAAGACTTGGGAATGCTCATGGGTTTCTGCTCTTGTTCACGTATTTTCATGCAGACATCAAAAATTGTTGCTTACTTAATCTCCAGTATTTAGTGGGAAAATGCTAGAAAATGTTCTTAAAAAAAATAAATAACGGAAGTTGAATAGAGTAGTGTTGCTTTCATTCTGTTGCTGCTGGCTGGCTTTTTCCTATCCAGACTTCTGCAAGAGGCTCAGGCACCCAAACAAATTTGGACATTTAATGGCTGCAGTGGTGGGAGCTTATCAAGGGTGATGCTGGCTGCCTTCTGTGTAATCACTGAGATCTGGAAGTAGGAGCTGGAAATCCCTTAAGAATCTGGTTTCTTTAAGTACTTTGACCCTTTGGATTGGCTGTGGAGGCTCCTGGGATAGCAAAATTTACGTAAGACATTTTGCAGTGTCATCTTTTTTTTTGTTTTCAGTTTTGGGAAGTTGAGGCTGGATGGAGTTCAGTGGGTGAAAGGGGTGGTTCTCTTGAGTTTAATAACTGCTGCTGCTTGTTTCTGAGGCATGTTGGTTGCTTTACAAGGGGAGGCAGGATAGTGTCTGCTTTCCATCTGGAAGGACAGCGGCTGTTTTATTCACAGAATGGTCTGAATTAAGATAAATTACTGAACATTTTAGAAATCTTGATGGTGAGACAAAGCCCTCTCACTAACTGAAAATAGTGGCTTTTTGAAGCTCTCTCTGTAAATATTTATGGTGATTTCTCTCTAGATATGTGTGTTTGTAAGTATAAAAACAAACAGAACAACTCCAAACACTGGGCAAAGATGAGAAGTCTTCCAGAATTTCACCATTTTCATGCAAAGTTCGGAGAAAGTAATTACATTAAATTGTTCGCACTTTTTTCAGTTGTCTGGATAGTGCTGTACTGAAATAACACAGTGTGTCTGGATGAAAAGGGAATTCACTTTGGACTGCAGATCACACGCAGACAGTAAGGAGGAATTGTTGAAAAGCTTTGGAGAATGGTAGAGGAAGCTGTCCATTGTCCACCTGGGCAGTACATCTCAGAAGAGGTGCTGCACTTGAAAGGGACTGTCAGCTGTTCCTACTGCTCAGTCTGTGGGAGAGGGGAGGAGGTCAGCTGGAACCTTCAGCATATTTAAGCTCTGCCAGGGGAGGTTTAGGTTGGATATTAGAAAGAAGTTCTTTACAGAGAGAGTGATCAGGCATTGGAATGGCCTGCCCAGAGAGGTGGTGGATTCACTGTCCCTGGAGGTTTTTAAGATGAGGCTGGATGTGGCACTGAGTGCCATGATCTGGTAATCACAGTGGGGTTGGATCAAGGGTTGGACTTGATGATCTCGGAGGTCTCTTCCAACCCAGTTAATTCTATGATTTTATGATATCCAGCAAATACAAATGACAGGAGAGTGGGCCTCATCCCTGCTTCCCTAAAAAACAGGGAATAATCTGTGTTGAAAGTGAAGTAAAACCATGAAGGAAGTTTAGCTCTTACAGGTTATGTATTCACAGTACTTTGGGGATCTGAATAAAGGAGAAGAGGGGAATTTATTGTTTCTGTAGTCTTGGGACTGTTTTCCTGTGCTGTCCTGTGTTGCACAACAAGCACAAGATGCAACTTCTCTGTCGGGGGAAGTGTGGCAAGTCTCTTGAATGCTTAAAGACCTCTTGATTCCTCCCTTTAGACATGCACTGGCATGCTCTTGTTCTTTCCTTTCTCTCCCCATCTCCCCGGGAGGGGAGATACCCAGCATTGCCAGGAGAACCTCAACGGAGCTGGAGCCAGAAATATTCAGGCTCTTTCCACCTGGGTGACTCTTACAGCAAGTGTGAAGACAAACATCTTACAGACTGTGTTCTCTCTTTCACCTTCAGGCATGTGATGAAAACTTTTCAGTGGAACACATGCAATGCAGGGTGTAAGAATGAGAGCAGGATGTGATGTGCTTGAATTTAAGGCATCTTAGAGTTTCATAGATCATAGCTACTTTATTTTTAATGTGGGTAAGCACCTGCCTGCCAGCATGAAGTCCATCACCTATTGCTAAATGATCTACCAGGAAAACATTCAGGTAGAGCCTCATGTTGGGAAGCACATTTGCAGTGTTACAGTATAGGGTGACAGATGCCCTTAATGAAGAAGCACTTAAATGCTATACCGAGTGTCTGCTTCTCTATCTGTTGGCATCATCTTCCCTGAGCAGCAATATGTTTAAGCCATTGCTTCATGTTTCTGTTTGGGGAGCCAGGAGATACCTTTGCTGACAGCTGAAACTTAGGTCTGAGGATCTGAGTCATCAAAAATGAAGTCTAATCGTTTTACTTAGACACTGGATGGTGATGACAAATTTGGCCATTGTGGAAGCTTCAAAGCAGAGAGCTGGCTGGAGATGGAGAGCTGATCCCAGCATTTCCTCCAGAAGCATGGATTAGAGTACCCTGCTACCCTGGGAAGGCTCACAGGTAGGCTGAAAGTACTTCATGCTCAGCAACAGGAAGGCTGTGGAAACAGCAAGGACAGGGTGGATTGTAAGTGACTGCCACTGGTTACTACACAGACTACAATAGATTTATTTAAAGTTTCATAGGCTGTGTTTCCCCCTTACATAGATTTTCAGGAGAAGGTCAGCTGCTGGCCAACTGCTCCCCAGAGAAATGCTTAGAAGGGTCTTTTTTAACACCTAAAATGTTTCAACATTTAACAAGGCAAGCATGGGATCTGTCACTCACTCCCTGCAGACACCTGGGGGTATTCAGGGCATCACAAGCTGCTTGCAGGAGGAGAACTCGGGTCACACATCATAGAGATTAAATGACCTCCTGAAGGCTCTTCAGGGAGGACGAGGGATGGGAATAGAAACTGGGAAGCCTGACCTTCTGCCTGTTATTCTCAAGCACAGCTAAATCACAGCCTGTTCACATGGTGCAGTTGATTACTAAAGATGTGGTGGGGGAGGAACGGAAGGGAAGCTTTGGACAGGAGCGGGATAAGGAGGAGTGAGAGATTGGAGAATGGGATGAGACAGAGGCAGGGGGTTGTGGGTATGGAGTGCAGGGAACCTGAACCGCAAAAGCAGAGGTAGAAACCCCACCAAAAGGACCATTGCAGAAAATACTTTTTTGCTTAGTTTGGAGAATATATACATTTTTTTAGAGCACCCTCATGAGACAACCTGCCCAGTGTTTGTAATCTGAAATTCTGTTGTCTAGCATGTTAACATTTTCCAACCTATTGTGTAAATAGCTTCTATTTTAACATTTTGGCAAATGGCTTCCTGGGAAAAGCCTGATTCCTCCAGCGCTCCACCAGGGTCCTATTGTCCAGGATCTTATTTTTCCTTCCTGTTTCACATGAATGTGCAGAGGTTTGACAATTGCACTTTGTAATCTTGAAATGTGAATGCCTTCCAAGGCTGGAAGGAGTCTCTCAGTTTTCGAGATTGACCTTTGATTTCCAGTGACAGCCAGGATGGATTTCTGCAGTTTTTCATGTTGCCCAGGGCCTGACATTGACTAATAGGACTGGATATTCAGCAGGAATGTCAGGAAGCCTTCGGTGATGAGATTTATTCGTGCTGTCCATGCATAGTTTCAGAACTGTAGGGCTAAGTTCCTGTTTGGGGTGAAGGAAGCAGTGTTGCAACAGGAGTGAACAGGCCATTGCCTCTGATGGCACAGAGCAGTGCTTTCATTCCACGTCCCCTGAGATCTATCGAATCAGCAATAAGCAGTCTGGGCTGCTTCAGCTATTGCAATAAGGATACGTAAAATCACAGCAGCAATCCCATTGCATTTGCCTTTTGTTTATCCTTCTTAAGAAAATAGTGGATTCTGCTTAGTTTTACTGAAATAGTCCGTTACTGCCTGGAAATTATTATCTATAAAAAAATGTAGCTAGATGTGGCTCACTGTGTTTGAGAATTTCTGCAGAGCTTCTGCACTGACTGAGCAGGGGGACATATATGGGAGATAACTCACGGGAACTAGGGTAGCATCAGGAGAAGCAGTTTTGCATTCTGGTTATGTCTTTATGGCCCACTGAGGTTGTGACCAGCATCCTCATGGCCTGCTCCTTTAACTATTGGGTGAAAGAGCCCGTCACGACTCTGCTCAGGAACAGCTTCTTCAGAGCACCCCAGTGCCTGTGCCATGCACAGTGGGGACTCTGCACCGTCCATTTTTGTCTTGGTGCAGCTTCATCCTTTCCAATAGAGTGGATGGGGGCTGCAGGGGAGAGAGGAGAGGGGCCTCTTCTGCTCTTCAGAGATCTCTGGAGCCCTCTGCAAACGTGGATAAATGGAGTAACTAGGCCCTCACATGAAGCTTGTCCACAGAGCACTGGTGATACAGTAGGACTTGGTTACACTGGGGTTCCTGTTTTAAAATTCTTCATTCAGATCTCTAGCTGTCTGTGAGTACAACCTCACGTGATTAAAACATGACCGATTTTAATAGTTGATTCATTCTTTCTTCTCTTCCATGTCTGGGGCAGGGAGAGCGAATGAACCATTTTTTTTTCCTCATATTTACCAGTTAACTTTTTCATTTAACCAGCGCTGGTTGAAATTAGGGGAAAGTTTGATTTTGATTTTTATTTTGATTTTTATTTAAGTGAAGCAGTATGTGAAAACAGTTCTTGTTTACCTTAAGTTTTGTGAAAGGCTATTACTATTCTTTGCAAAACACAAATTTTGGAACAAGTTTGATCTGACAATATTGTTTTCAGTCCAGGATTGCTTTGAACCACTCACCCTCCTTTGTCTTCAATGGCACCGCAGTGGATTTCATAGTCATTGAAAATCATATTTCCATCAGTTTCAGTACTCTCTGCGGCCAAGTTGGCCCTAACATGGCTCTTCCTTTGCACAGGACCCAATGGGATGTGTGAGATACTTGTTTTCCCTTCTCCCACCTCTATATAACCTGTCATTTTGTACCTTTTTGCAATGCTACATGACCTTCTCCTTTCCTCATGGGCTCTGGTACTGGGCATTCTCCTGGCCTGGAGAGCATCACCACCCCAGGAACCAGCCTTGGAGGCTCCATAGGCCCTCTGAGGAAGATCCCTACTAAAGAATCAGCAAACATTTACTTGGATTTTTAAGTGCCCCTTTGGGCCCCTTAGATCAGAATCTGACCCTGGTTCAGGCAAAACAAGAAACAAGCAACTGCTTCTCCAACATTCAGAGCAATGTGAGAATTTTAAACCAATTTCAAAATAAAGACATTTGGCTGACAGTTCATTTGGACATAAATATACAGTCACCAAAGAAGGGTCCTCGGAGAAAGTCAGCTGCTGAATCCTTGACCTTCAGAGGACCCCTAAATATAGCATTGTACGCAATGTGTCTCTTCTTGTGGGTGAGATATTAAGAGCTTATTTATTTATTAGAAAGTGGTTTACAATGTAAGTAAATTAGTGAGTTCCAAGGCCCTCTCCCAGCTGCCAGATGCTGGGAGGATGTTTATGGCCACTGTAAATAATTTCATAGCTTAATACAAACACATTTTTAGAAATCAAGGGCTGATGGCTGCATGTTTATAGTGCAGTTGAGGACTTATCAGTTCCTCCAGAATATGAGAAAGAAAACAAACAGTGTTTCAGATATTTTAAAAATTCATAGGAAAGAGAAATCCCAAAGGGATTCTTCAGTCACAGTGCTGTGGGCTCAAGTCTGCACTGCCTTGGCTGAGCTCTCCCAGGTCGTGTCAAGTCAGTGAGATCAGGAAATGCTCGGCATCTTTCAGGACCCAGCCTGTGCGTTCTGGAGCGTGTGAGGGCTGGGGTTTAAATGGCACAGGCAAGTTTCCTCTGCACTGAATAGGTATTTGCAGATCGGTTTGCTGCTGCTGAATGACCTTTGCCAAGGTCAGCCTTAAATGACAGAAATCAAATCCTTCCCAGTCAGCAGAGCAGCAAGGTGGAGCAGCACGAGGGATTTGCTTTATGTTGTGCCTAAAATTTAATAAGGACTGAGCAGCATCTCTGGGTACTGGCAGAAGGGTGGCTCTAGAGGGAAACCTGCTTCCCAGACATAGGACATACAATGGAAATGGGGCTGGAGGGAATTTCCTTTTCAAGGCATGTGTGCAGCGAGGAATTAGAAATCAGCAAGGTGACGTCAGAGCGTATGTGGGATGCTTGGTAGGATTTTTGTGAAAAGTCTCAGTGCCTTGGGGAGGGACGGGCAGAAATGAAGTATTACAGATGCTTCATTTGAGCTTTAAGTCTATTTTCAGCCTTTGTGTGGATGGCAGCGGAGAGCCTGAAAATATCAGCAGAAGCTGTGGGCTGCTTGTGTCACGGTGCCTTGTGGTGGCTGCACGTTCCCGTGCTGAGCTCTCCATAGCAACATATTTTCAATGTAAAACCACAGAACCAGCTGAATAGTTATGAGCATTTACACTCACATGTGCATGGGGAAAACTGATGATGCTGCTCAGCTCCTGGAAGACAGAAATGGTACTTGCTTTAAATTGCAGCCTGAGCTGAGCTTTCAGTCTAGGATTGAAATGAAATTTGATGATGGGAGGTGCTTAGGCACATGCACTCACATGTGCCTTGTTCTTTTTCAGGAAAAAGTGACCCTTATTTAATTACCCAAGATGTCCACCAAGATGCATCTTGTTTTAGGGCCAGGAGAGTGCCCTTGGTCTACAGCAGGGCAGAGTTAGGTGGCCTGACACCACGAGGTTTGCCTGGGCTAATGGTGCCACTGTTAAGTATAGTCAATTTAGGGCAAAATAACTATTATTGCAGTTTTGAGATAGCAGTCAATCTCAGGGCAGCCCTGCCCCTGACCCAGCAGGTTGAGGTTTGGGTACTCTCGTTGCAGCAGTGTCGATTTTTGCAGCATATGTTGTATGGCACCATCCTGATCTTTTCCTTGATGGTGCTGTGGGGGCTGCAAGCTCCAGCCAAGCAGAAGTGGCTGTGCAGTGCAGACAGGCAGACAATGAATGGCCACAGGCATGGCAACAGGATGACCAGGGAGGTAAATAGGTGGAGCCTGGAGGTCTCAGTGGCTAATCCTGGCCATGCCACTCTTGCTGCTGTCCATCCCTTCAATTGTTCCCCTCCTACCAATTTCTGGTGTCAGCAGTATGTGTGCTGGTGATGGCTTTGCGGTGGTTTGGCAGGTACCACAGCAGCAGAGCATACTCTAAGTGCATGCATAGCTGTTGTGGAAGGAGCTGGCTCCCGCGGCTCTGCCTCCAGCTACCCACGGAGCAGGCACGCTCAGCAGGATGGTGAAGGCACAGAGACAGTGACAGCATTTGACACGCCCTTGCTGAATGGCTGGGAGTGCTGGGGAACAAGGCTGATGACCTGGAAAACAAGCCAAGATTAAGAAATGTCAAATTTTTCAGGGTTTCCCAGAGGGCAGAGGGTTTCCCAGAGGGCAGAGAGGTAGAGAAAGTGGACTCTGGAGGTTTCTTTGGGATGGCTGATTTCAAATGGACCATGAGCCCTGTCACAACACTGGTGCCTCTAGAAAGGACTACCCTGACACCCAGAGCTGGGACTCAGGTCCAAGAACTGGGCTCTGGAGCATGGGCAACTACTGACAGGATGACGTAAGTGTGGAGGTGACTGTCCTCAGAGAGGACAGTCCCTCAGAGGAGAGAGAGCTGAAGGATAATGCCTTCTAATCAGCAGCCTTTAGTGAGCTTCTTGCAGGATTCCTGTAGCAGTGGGCAGTGTGAAGCAGGCACACAAGCCATGCTCTCCCTCTAGCTTGCACCCATAGGTGCTGCCACTGTCTGGGCCCCAGGTGAACCTGCCATGTGGCACCTTTAGCTCTGCAGCAGCTTCACCTGTGTTAAAAACTCTGCTAACCCCACAGATGTTTTGTTTACTGTAGATGTAAAAGTGAACTGAGCAACCAACCTGTTATTTTTTCCCTTACTAAATGTTGTTTGCTTCATGTTGATCATAAATATGAATTTTCAAAATACTGCAAAGCTCACTGGGGAAGGAATTGCCTGAGCCATCTCCTGAGCCTGTGCGAGGACGTGCGACTGCAGCGGCTTCGACAGACCTGAGTGAAACGCTTCTGGCAAGATGAATTAGTGAAATGCAGTGGATAGTAAAGTTGTCATTTGTCACCATTCCCGCAGATTTGTGCCATGGTGGCAGTCTCTGTTCATTTCTGTGCAGACTGGGCAGTTTTTCTGCTGTGGGCACTTCTTTCAGCTGTGAGGCAGCCAATGAGGCAGAGCTGATGTGGCAGAGCCAGAGGGCAGAACCAGTGGCATGGGAGGGTGACCCTCACCTCTCCCCAGTGGGATACAATATTTCAGGATGCACTGCACTGGCTGTCAGCAAGCTAGCAAACAGGCACTGTGGTATTTTGGGTGTAGGGAGAAAGCTGCAGAAACTCAGAGTCTGCATAACTCAGGTGTCTCTTTTCTATTAAGTTATGTTGCTCTCAGGACAAACTCATGCCTACTCCAGCAGCTCCAGATGAGCCCCATAATTTCTCCATGCCAGTTCAGGGACTAAATGCTGTCCCCATTTCCCACTAGGTGCCAGGCCCTGTTGGAAATTGTTGGATTGCCAAGAACAACCCATTGTTGGCAGCATGGCAGCGTGGAGCAGGACCTGCCTGTACAACCCCACAACCTAGTGGAGGGAGGGATACTTGACCAGGAGGGATTTCACAGCCTTGGCAAGTCCTCAAGAGGGCTGTTAGCTCCAGGGTGGAGGTTTCATCTTGGCCTGGAGAGGCTATGGAACCCGTCCCATCCAGTGCTGTGCCATTCCCAAGTGGCTGCAGTGTTAACAGACCAGCAGGACACTTTAAAAAAATGCTCAGGGATGCAAAGCCCTGGTAGGGTTTAATAGGAAGACTAAAAGAGCTGACAGAGCATATATGCAGCATCTCAACATCTTACCCTGACTTTCTTCCCTGTGTTTATTGTACCTTCTTACACTGTTATGTCTAATTTGGGCCGTAAGCTCCCCTGGGATGGGACTTCCCATTTTTAACTGTCCGCCGCAAGGCACACCTAAGCCACCTTATAAATAATCTTTCTGTACAGAGGGAAACTTGACCCTGGAACGTAAAGGGGTGGCTATGGCAACCTCTGTCTGGGTGCTTTGTGTCTTCTGTGGACACAGAGTAAAGGGTAGGTGACATGTGTTTGCCCAGGCTGGAGCAGAGTGTACCCAGCTTTGTGTGGGCGCTTTCTGCATGTATCCATTGACTTCTTCCTGAGCATAACTCATTTGTGTGCCTCTGTGGGCCTTTTTCTTCCCCATAGCCCTCACCCCCTTGCTTACTTCATGAAAAAGAGTTACAGAACAGAAATACAGCCAGTAGTAACCCTTTCATCTCTGTTTTAAATTCTAGGATAATTTGAGCACATCCTGTCCTTTTTCTGCTCATCAAGCTTTCAGAAATGTAAGGAGTTTAGCTATGTGCCTTCCCAGTACCATCCTGTGGTGGGTAGGAATGAATGCTGTTGTGAATTACCCAGGCTTTGGCTCTGATCACTGGACTACATCTGTGCTTGGAAACAAAAACATTTTTAAAGTCACAGTTGTTACAGTACCAGGAACAGTGGGACTGTAGTGAGCACAGGGTGGAGAGGAACCTTTATGTTCTAATAACCAGATATCCAGACAGACCTGGAATCAGTCCCAGATTCCTTTGAGCAAGACTGGTGCTGGTGATGACATTTCAGTTGATGTAAGCTGCAATTTCTATTATTGTGTAGCAAGGGTTTGATAGTTCCCTACAACAGTTCAGAGAAGGTGTAGAAAGGTTTGCAATAACATTCTCACCAAATATTGCTTTAAAGTTTGATGCTGAAGGAGGCAGAAGCTGAAGAGAGATGAATGAGTCTGTTAATAGGATGAGAAATCCTTGAGTTTAGGAGAGTCACCCCTGTATTGGTTACCAGATTGGTTAACAGATTGAAACTGGACAAGTGGATGTACGAACACCACTACCTGTTTCTAGCCAAACTAGTCCAAAACCAAGACATTACCATCAGGTAAAGAAGAGATAAAGCAACCTCTGGCATAAGTTAAAATGTTAAAACCTAGTGAAAATGCATTGATGCTACAAGACATTACATGGCAAAAGGAAGCTGCTGAAGTATGACAGACACCCATCCTGGGAGTTTAATGAGAGGTCAAAGAAGAAAAGGAAAATCACCCTGCATAAAGTGAAGAGAGCCAAAAAACTCGCTGCATTTTTAGGTGCCCCCTGACCCCTCCTCAGAAGGTCTCAGGGACCAGTAATAGCACAATGCAGTTGCAAACTCAGGCATCTCTGCAGTGCCATGGCTTATAGCTGGTGTTTTACTGGTGCAGGGTCTCTACTGGGGAAGCTGTGAGGTGGTCATTGCCTAAAGTCAGTACCTGGGTGCCTTCAGACAGTCCAGCTTTGTCAACCACAGTGGCTGTGTGCCTTTTCAGGATCCAGTTTCCCTGAAACTGCCTCATCCTCTGTCTCATCCCCAGGATCCTAGCAGGACCAAGTTTGTTTGTGACTAGAATGTCAGTTGGGGAAGGCAGAAAGATGAGGAGGAAGAGGAAGAAAAGCAATCCTATGGGAAGATAGGATGTAGAGAGAGCAGAAAACTCTGGGAACCAATGGCTCAGGTCCCCTTCTTCATGGGGTTGAGGATATTTGGCTACAGAGGCTGGAGCTGCAATTAGCATCCAACAGTACATGCTGGACCTTTTTCTCCATGTGAATCTTGTGGCTACAGCAAGGTTGCAGTGCCCTGACTGGCAGTGAATGTGATCCTCTGCCTGATTCTTGTTTATACTCTCAATTTGTAGCTTCAGAAGAGCCTCTTGTCTTTCTGTCTAAACCATCTGAGGCCACATTCTATGATCTGTTCCTTCAGATTAGCTTTAGCGATAGCCAAGGTGTTAAAGCTTTTCCTTGAGGTAGGTGAGAATGAAATTTGTCTTTTGCTTGTTAAGGAGTTGGCTGAAGCTCTGGTGGCAAGGTTCAGCTCTTTAGTTCTTTTATATCAGGGTATCAAAATAATTCACAAAGAAATCAGAAGCCTAATGGGCATTTGTCATGACAAAATATATGAAGAATTT
The DNA here is from genome assembly GCF_003031625.1 of Empidonax traillii. Lineage (NCBI taxonomy): Eukaryota > Metazoa > Chordata > Aves > Passeriformes > Tyrannidae > Empidonax > Empidonax traillii. The sequence goes on along the minus strand of NW_020955767.1, from coordinate 817,316 downwards.
ATTGAAGGGAAAACCTTTCCAGTTTATGTACCTTGGTGGAAGTGAGCATTGACTCTCTGGTTCCCTCTTGATTTTGTCTAGCAATGACAGCCAGAGTGGATAATCTAGGGTTAGTTTCAGGAAATCTCTTTTGCTGTTCATTCCACTGGGACAGATGGAAAGTAGTGGGGTTTTTTGTTATTGGAACGTATTTTTTTGTTATGTGGAATGTAGTTTTTAAACCTTACCCTGTGCCCCGGATTTGGGACTACCGATACGCTTACATGTACATCCTATTGCCTTCAGTGGGATATAAATACTTTTTTAGATGAAATGACTATTTAAATGCTGTCATGATATGCAACATACTTAAACATGTACAGAACTTTCCTGAATTGGTGCAAACAGCAATAACTGTGCTATTTTAAAACGAACTCAGTCATCAAACAGAGCCTTGATTTAGTGCTTCCATGTGTAACTGTGAGAGTGCATCCTGCAGACGGCACCAGCTCTGGAATAGGAGTGGGGTGGATGGGGTGTAGTGGCCGTACTGTCATTTTGTATGTGTGGAAAATAAGTCCGAAATTTTGTGAGAGCTGCTTCGTGCTGGATTGTGGGGTGGAAGTTCTCCAAGAAAGAGAGGTTAAAAGGAATTAAAACAAAGAAAATATTCTGGACAAATAGCATTATGTGCATTCTTTCAGAAAAATAGTTGTTGGATCTTTAGGTGAGGAACCAGCTTGGAGAAGGAGAGATGATTTGTGAATTTAGCTAAAGTTTGCCAAAAGTGTTTCAGTTTTTCAACCATGACTGTTTTCTTTCAGTGTTTTCATAATTCTATATGTCAATGTTGAGTCTTGAAATAACGTTTTAATCTTGAGAAATCTCTGTCAACAGTGATTTCCAAACAAGCCCCAGAAATCAACTGGTAAATATCTTGGTCCAGTATTCATTTGCTTTTATAAAACGAGGTAAGATAAACTGAACAGTTTGTTTCAGGTTAACCTGAAATTCCCTGTCTTCATAATTTATTTTTTCTTCAGGCATTTGACTGAAATGTTATGTCTTACGACTGGATTTCACAGGTTGTATCTTCACTAGAAAATGTGCTTTTAGCTCTGGTTAGTGAGGTAGCTGGGGGGCAGCAAAATCCTTGTGATGTCCAAGCAGCGCTTCTGGGCATCTCTGCCAAACCAAACAGGTTTGCAGTGAGCCCAGGAAGGTGATCACCAGCAGTGTTTCTGGAATTCTTAAGGAACTGAGTCTTCCCTCAATGACATTAAATCAGTTCAATGAGCAATGGTGCTGGGTAAAATGCTGACCCTGTAGGAGACCTTGGCAAGTATGAGGTGGTTGTTGGTGGGTTGAATTCTCCCTCAGCCACTGTCAGTGATGGCAGGAGCCTTTCACTGGGAAATGTGGGGAGAAGCTGAGGAAGGAGTCATTATATATATGCCTTCATGAAGGCACAGGAGTAAATGAAAGCAAGTGAAGAAGGATAGAATTCCCCATATGTACCATTCACTTAAGAGTTGGACTCGATAATCCTTGTGGGTCCCTTCCAACTCAGAATATTCTGTGATTCTGTGATCTTAAAATGCAGGATGCATAAATACCATGGGAGGGAGGATTATAGATGGGAAGAAGGAATAAAGTGCTTGTTTTGAAGAAAATTGCTATCATATGATTCAGGGGGTGAAGGAATGTGTCTGATGTAGCTTGGAAATTGTCTGTGAGCACTGAAATGCCATGGAAACGTTTGCATGGTAACGTTAAAAGGATTGGAAATAGGGTTGTGGAGGGCCCATAGCAGTCTGCAGCAGAGCATGTGAAGGTAAAGTTGTGGGGCACTGCATGTGGTGGTGAACTGCTGTCTTACCTGAATAGGTGAGGTAAGAGGGTCAACATTCCTAGGGGGAAAGGAGGGTAAAAGGGATGATAGTGTCAGGAGGAGGCAATGGAGTCACTGGGTATGAGAAGACAGCTCTATGAAGTTATAAGACAATTAGGAGTTGCAATTATTGCCCTAATTTCCCATGAAGAAGAAGGAAATGAAAACAAAAACAAACATAACTTTTCTAAAGAGAAATTTACATCTTAAAGATTAGGAAACAACAGATAAAGTGACAGTTGACAGTCTCCTGGGAGAATTAGGTCTTGTACAGGTAATTAAAATGAATAATTGTAGAAAGAATAAAATGAAATGGAAAGAAAAGGTGAGGTGCCCTGCAGAGAGAGGCAGGGCTGATAATGTACTGATACCATAATAAGTGATGATTATTTTGCTGTGGTTTTCAAGAGTGAGAATATGGAATAATAATCATGGAATCTGGGAGACCTGGGCCAATGGAGATGAAAATCATTGATTAGTGTGAGAGTAAATTCAGAGACTTTCTGTGTATGACTAGGAGATAGATTAAGGAGTCAATAACAGGGATTAGGTTGTCTCCACAAAACCCAAGGGGCATGGTTTCTGCTCAAACCATATTTCTCTGACTTTATGGGGAGTTAAAAAACCCATGAATGCAACAAAGGGAATCAGATAAGGAGGTGCCAATATCCAGAGATGGCAGTGAATAAGCACATCTTCAGGTTGAAGGATGTCTGTCAGTTTTCAAAACTGTTGGCTGGGAATCATGAGTTTACCCTGAAGGAAAATCTCCCTCAACAAAACCCAAAATATGTTGTTTGCAACACAGATGTTGCCAGCACTCTGAAGACTCTCTGAGCATCAGCTTTTGTGGAAAAGAAAACAAATGCATAACTGTAACACGCATATGGAAGTTTTTTCTTCATAATCTACTGTCAGACTCTTTCAGAACATTCATATTTACTAAGGAGAACAGTAATTCATTTCAATTTTATGGGGCTAGTTTTATGCTCTTTGTGCCATTTCACATGTGCAAATCAATTTGACATGCTTACAGATGTTAGGCAGAATTGTATGAATGTTTGTTATAAGCCGGACTGGTTCAGAGCACTTTATTAGATAATACATGCCCCCAAACTAAAATTCATCAGTTCATGTGTTAGGCTGTATGCTTTCTTTGCTTAAATTTTATTGAAGAGTATGCAGATGATCAATTCAATTACTGAGCTGGCCTGGGAACTGCAATTGCTCACTCTGGCTTAAAACCAGCTGCAGTTCTCTAAAGCTCAGGGGTTTGTATTTCTCCTTTCTGAATATTTCAGCTTGGAAATTGGCAGTACATGAGGTCACATCCTTTAAGAATCTAGATTTGTTTGTTTGTTTCTGATTTGTTTTGCAGTGATATTTTATCTATACTATTATACAGCATTGACTATCCATGACGAGAAATTGTTGATAATCACAGTAAACCAAGGGAACATAATTATATTCTTAGAAAAGTACTCTGAACAGATTTCCTGAGCTTCACCTGGCAGGACAGTAGCTGCCTGATGGTACAAAGACACCATTCCCTTCAAGCGTGATTTGGTGCTAAAGGGTCACAGGAAGCGAACAGATTTGCATGATAAATTTATCAAACACCTAGCAGTTGGTAACAGCTAAAAGACTGGATTTATTGTCTTCCATCCCATTTTTTATCACCTCTCCAAAACTGAATCATGCAAACCAAATAGTTTTAGTGCTCAATCTCTCCCCAAATGCCTGTAAAAAAAAAAAAAAAAAACAACAAACAGCAACAAACTGATTTTTGTCCAAGCAAATGCAAACGCAAAGCAAAAATGAGTCCAGGGAGATGAACTTAAGCACTGTTGATTTCCACTTATTTCTGTTAAAGTGGCAGATGTTTGTAGCCTAGCAGTTGGTTCCACAGAGCCAATGGTCTGCTTTCTTTTGTAACCCAGCCTTAAAATCTGGTGACAATTTTTAGTGTAAGTATGAATTATTTCTCCCACAGATGAACTTTGTCTTTGGGCTCTTTGTAACCGTTGGCTTGAGCTTTGACTTCTGCACCTTGGTTGTTGTAGAAATTCTTTCAGACGCTTCCAGCAATATTGCAAAAACATCTGAGTATCTCAAAAGCTAATTTGGACTGTGTTGGTCACAGGCAAACAAATGGAATCAGTTGATTAAAATATCTGACATTCCTGCAATGAAAGTGGCCATTATGAGATACCAGTTAGCTTGCCTTCCAGGTTGCAGTGAGCATGATGCCAGAATTTGTATATAGCAATTAACTCGTGCTTTAACCACGTTAATGCACATGAAATGTATGTTTGCCCTCTGTTGACCATGTGGTGATAGCAAATTGGTGTGTTGGGGAAGGAGAAATTCCTGACCATGGAGATCCATAATGGAAGAGGAGTCACGAGTAGATTGTGTTTTGAGGTGAGAAGAGCAATCTGCACATGGAAGCAGTGAAAGAGCAGATAGAAAATAATGCAGTGATGAAGAATTAGGAAATGAGAGGGTGTACCATGGAAAACAAAGTGGTTTTGTTGTGCACTGAGCTAAATCCCTAGAGGTTTCACTTAAGAGCTCTGATGGAGGAGCCTCTATCCCCTTGGACAGCTCAATGCATCCCACAGTTTCCAGAGTAAAATATGAACATTAATTCTTCCTGCCTCCCACTCACCTTTTATATATCCTCTGTGTTTACATGGTGAGGAGTGTCTTCTGCTCCAGAGCCCGGCAGCTGAGATCTGATCTCAAATGTAGTTTGCCCCCAGAGCAGATTTTACTTTTGTATTTGTCTCCTAGAGAGCAGCCTGGCATCTTACATAAATAGCTGGTACAAGTGGCATTGTGTGTTGTCTGTAGTTTTGCAAAGAGAGGAGCCAGAGCAGTGAGAGCAGAAGGGAGCAGCTGCATTTGAAATAGGATATTTATACTGTCAATGAAATAGCGACTTGCACATAGCAAGGTCTTGTATTAGTAGGTGTTAACTGATGTCCTTGATTTGATGTGGGTGTTTTCAAGAAGGAATGGTTGATCTGAGGCAGTAACTCAGACAGTTTGATTTTTCAGTTGTTCGTAAAGGGAAATGTACTTTGTAGAAGTGAATTCCTAAGTATATGGAAAAGAAGGTTTTTAGTCTGAATCGTTCCTTTGAGGGATTTTAAACATTTGCCTCCCACATGCTATAGTGATGCTCTGGAAGTGGCTTCACTGTATGGTCCGAGAAGTTGCATTCTGGTGCCTGATGGTTTATGAGAAATAAACACAATGGAGTGGTCTTGGGTCATATAAATTCATGATTTTACAGTAACAAGCAGTAAGGGGAGAACCTATGTGCAACATCAGAGCAGAAGGATCTGGCTCGGAGCGTGGGTCTCTGCAGCGTTATGCTGAGCCTGGCAAATCCCGCTCTCCTCTCCAGACCTCACATGGAGAGTATGAGTTCGCAGAAAAACAAATAGTTTTACAAGTATCTGCTCAGACACATAGCCAGCAGGGAAAAGCACTTTGGACATGCTCTGTGAGAGGGGTTTTACCTCTTAGTAACTGTGAGTGGGGGCCTCAGCATTCTTCTCAGTTTTTCTCCTGTGTTTATTTTAAGTAAGGACAATTTTCACTCTCTTGTTTGCATAGGTCCTTCTGGTACAATAAAGCAGTTAAGATACACATGGCAGAGACTGAGAGAGCCCAGAGCAGAATATCTCACAGTGATGAGGACATCCTTACATCACAATTACTGCAGGCTGCATGAAGATCTTCTTCCAGTCACCAATTAATTTGGCTGGATTTTGAACCCAGAGCTACACAGTTGTCTCTCTGTTCCCAGACTCAGTCACAGCTGCTTTTCTTCTTTCCGCTGGAGCTGATGCTGTGGACTGTGCCATACACACATTGGGCAAGCTGGCAACCAAAGGCATTTGAGAGCAGGTATTACACCTTGCCACCAGTCACAATGATCTTCATGCTTATTTTAGGAGGGATAGATGAGAATATAAGTTGTTTCCATTTTACCATATTTTCAGTCCCCAGTCACCTTAAAGTGCATGACAGGTTGCACTGTAAACAACATAAAGAATTTTCTGGATGCTTCTGCACTGAAGTGTGGCAGTTCCCCAGCAGTAACATCAGCTCACTAGGACTAGGTCCACAAGGCAACAAAGACTGCCACATCACGACATGGGCAGAGTTCACAGGACAGGCATCTGAGCTGGGATTATTACCTGCACTCACATGGTGGGGAGTATGAGGCTGTGAGTGACAGAAAGTTTCCAGAAGCACAGGTTTATTTCTTGTTTTACAACCGATTGCTTTTCCCAGTTGCCTTTTGAGTGAGATGTTATTTTACAGCGTGATATATCTGCCTCATATTTCAGACACCTCTCCCTGAAATGTCGAAGTCTTTCCAGATAGGCTGTTTGGTACCTAATTCTATTGTAGACCATGGAGGAGTTAGTGCAGGATTACAGGTGTTGGAAGGCCAGCTGTCCTCCCTGTGTAGCCCCTTGTGACAGGTAGTGTTAACAGTGGGAAAAGCAGCCCTCATCTGCATTTCTGAGTGGGAGTGGAGCCCCTCCAGTGTGGTGGGAATAATACAGGATACATCTTTTTGCAGTTGCACATTTACATAGAATATTCTTGTAGAGGCCAGTGACTTAAATGTGTCTGTTGGTAGCTTAGCACCTCTGAGGTCACAGAAATTATGCCATGAGCACGAGTACTCACTGAAAATACTATTACCCAGTGAAGTGAGGGATTAAGAAAAGAAAATTGCCCTTGTAAAGAAGTAAAGCAAAGAACAGAAAGAAGGAAAACCATGAGTCTTTGCAAGGAAAGGGAGGCAGCATACTGGCAAAGTTCTGGTCTTAACAATTTTTTACTCTTTGCTTAGTAGCTGAGAACAGAAATGCTCTCCAGATTGTTCCTTGACTTCTCAGCATTTCTTTCTTCTGAGAGGGAGGATCATTAGAAATGTCTGTGTTCTTAGGTTCTCCATCTGATTCCCCAAATTTTAAGTTATTTTTTGTAGTAGTAACTCTCAAGATTGGTTTATTTATACTGGGTGTTCCATAGCTCCTTCTGGAGACTGGTTGCAGACCTCACACTCTGAAGAATTACAATTCATATGAGGCTGTAGGATTGAAACTGATCCAGAGGAGATCTGGAACCCTAGAGCTTGTGGTTAAACAGTGGACTGTCTGAGTTTCCAGCGTGTGCAGCCATGCTGAGTTTGTTCTGCTTTCTCAGATTCTTTGCAGGTTTATGAATACTGGCTGCTCATGACCTTGGAAAATCAGGCCTTTAGGCAGTGACAGACAGTACTGAAAAAGAAAAAGAGGAAGGAAATGATGATTTGACAGTCTGACAGCAACACATCCCCTTCAGGCTGGTGTAGGGCTGAGATGATCTGTGCATGCTGGTGGTTAGAAATGCTTTTGTGTTTGGATGGGCATGGAGCTGTATTCAATGTGCATGTATTTGGTCTCTGTAATAAATATGTCTATATATTAACAAGCTTAAGGAAATAGATTATTCTAAGAAGACAATATTTGGCAGTGGTTCAGAAGAAAGGTGGTAGTGAAATACTTCTGATCTGAGTGCAGTGATTACAACTGCATCTGTCTGCTCATCAGGTCTTTGTAAATACTTTTTTTGAAGTGTTACTGCTGTCTCACTGAGCCTGCACAAAGTGGGAAGCTCTTCCATATCCTCTGAGCAGAAAAAGTGAAAACTTTGAAACTTCTGGTGTGAGAGAGATACTTCAAGTTAATTGTCTGTGTAAGGAATCACCTGCTGAAAATCTAAATTTTGCAGGTAAGCCTCACTAAAGAGAACAGAAGATGGCTGAACTGCTCATGTGCCCTTCACTTCTACTTAGATAAATTATTTACTCCTCCTTTTCTTTCTTAAACAAAGCTAGAAAAAGATACAAAGGTATTTGTGGAGACAGGCATCCTTTAATTTCAGTGTCTCAGATTCTCCAGCTAAGGATCAGAAAAATCTATATTTAGTAGAAATCTTTTCCACTTTGGCTCTGTCTGTACTGCTACCGGAAACTTGAAGTCTCTAAATCCAGAAATAACATCGTAACTGCACTGATGCAGAGATCAGCAAAATCTTTCTGGAAAGCTACCTGGGCAGCCAGCCTGCATTGAGCTGCCATGGTCATGGCCAGCTTGCTGGTGGCATCCCAACCACATGGGTAAATGCTTGCTTTGGTGGTTTGGGGGCAGCTGTGGTCTTCACTCACAAGTCCATCTATTCTCACCCAAGGAGGTCTCTTATCAGTTGACTTTTCCTGAAGAAACACTGCCAACGGCCTCATACAGGAAAATTTAAAACCTTGAACATTTAATAAGAAGGGATGGATGGTTTCTAAATTCTTTGGCCTGAAGCTGGGTGATCCTCTGTAGTGTGCTGTTGGACCCATTTTGTGTCTTACAGTCTGGTCACATAAAGTCATTCCATGTTTCTGATGTGTGCTCCAGATTTGTCTCTGCAAATATAAATGTTCCTGAGCAGAGGAGTCTCTCCTTTGCAGGCCTTAAAGATCACTTGTAAATGTTCTGCAGTAGTAAGGCTGTGTTATGGGCTGCTCCAGCATGAACAGCTTCGTCTATATTCAGCTGGAATAGCTTGGTTTAAAAAGTGACAACTGAAGCTTTAGGGGAAGAAAACAACTCATTCCTGGGCATCTTCTGCTGAAAGAAAGTAGTCAAAGTCACCTCATTTGTTCCACATTTCACCAGAATTGTTGTTTCATAGCCCTTGGCTGTTATCAGTTATTCTGGGTATATGGCATTCTACTTCTCTTCCAACCTATCTACCACCCCAAAAGATGAATCCCACTTTTGTTGTGATTTATAGTCAATAGGACTTTTTTTTCCTTTGGCTGGATACTTTGTGATACAGGCCAGCATCTCTTAGAGACTCATCTCTCTAAATTTTCACAAACACACTTCAGAAGCCAGTAAACTGCAATCCTTTCTTCCATGGGTATTTGCAAACATCAATGAACTAAGAATTCTCACAGTCAATCCTATATGCTTGAGACATCTTATTCCTTAGGTGGTCATGCATCTGAGCTACCAAGGGATTTAAATAATACAATTTTATATGTAACCCTGGTTTACTGTCACTACCATGTGTCTTGTCTGCAGAACTCCATCTCTCTTAACCTCTTTTCAGATGGAAAATGATATTCTGTCCAGCAGCCAAAGGGAAATGCAAGCATCCTGGTGGAAAACAAGCTGTTTCAAAACCCTGGCTGCAAGCTACCCACACATCACAGTTGTCAGCCAGGCTGCACATGCATAGTTACAGGGAATAAAATAGAGAGGACCTTCTGTTCCTATTCAGAAAGGTCTCTACCCATTCACCTTCACAAAAGGATCGTCGTCAGCTGCCAGTATTAATTTGTTCTCCTATGTAGGTTTCCAGCCAAAGGAGGGTAAAATAAGTCTAATGCTATCCAGCAGGAGCACTTGCAATGCAAATGCTAGCCCATATATTATGAAGCATTAATGCGACCCACTTCTAGATAACTTGGGGTAATTTCTGATTTTATTTATTCCTCCTTTAATTAACCTCTGGGAAGAGAAGCTGAAATATCAGTATGCAGAAAATCAAATATGAGAAACAAATCCCATTTTTATTTTGAGACTGTGCTTCCCTTGTAATAGAAGTTTATTTAAAGAGGAGCCTGGAATAATCCAGTTTAAGCAAAGCAAAGAGCTCTACTGAAGCCAAACTGTGTGTGGGTGTGCTCTTGTCAGGGCTCCCAGAAGAGGAGGGCAGGAAAGGCAGTTAGTCAGACCTCAGATATTGCAGGAGTTGTTGGTTAGTAGCTGGCATTATTCCTTGGCATAGCAGTACAGAGCTACTACTCTGGTGTACTGGGAGAGAGTGCATCCCATTGGGAAAATCCTCAGATACCTGAGGTCCTGCTCTTTTGTTGTTGTGAAAGAAAATTCCAAGGATACCTGACTGGAAGGGGTGTCCACTGTGAGGGCCTAGCACATGGGTTAGGAATGACCCTGCCTCCTCTTGTTCCACCTTGGGGTGTGTTTGTGGCACTTGGGCCTGGTGTGTCATTTTGTGCCACCTGGGGGGGTTTGTGTTGTATGTGGTGGTCCCACCTCATACTGTTTGGACCCAGGCTCAAAGCCACTACAGCCTTCAGACATGGCTCCACAGAGGCACAGTCTATACTTCTTACAACATTTGCAGAGAGCTACCCACATGCTCAGTTTTTGCACAGTAAATAGTCTCCTCATGCTACAGTCTTCTCAAGAGTTGAGAAAGTTGGACATAAGAAGAAATCTTTGCATTATCTCAGCTCACTTTATAATTTTTTAACAACTTTTTTTTTTTCTTAGTATGTCATTCCTTAGGATTTCTACGGTAACAGCATAGCTAACCATGTATTAAGTATAAATAATTTCAGCATTAAAGACAGGTGATTATGTTTCCCTTGGAAAAAGAATTAAATTGGTTAGTTTTTGAAGCAGCAGGTGAGAGTAACAAAGAGGATAAGGTACAATTTTGTTTCCATTGGTGGATTTGAATGTCTTTTCATCTTTCTTTGTAATATATACATGGATTTGATTTTTAATTATTTGGCATGGAGATAATAAATAATTGTATTTTACTTATAGAATTCCCAAATTCTGCACTGTAAAGTTAATATCTGTACTGCTTTGCAGTGAGCACCAGAACACTAATGATTAATTATATTCAGAAAAAATAATTAAATTTCATAGGGAGATAAATAATTCGGAACTGAACATAGCAATTTCTTTTAAATAAAACAGTGTGTAGTTAGATATTTATTTCATAGGGCTGTGAGAATTACTGTAGACAATAAAGAGGGCATGAAAACTTGGAGCCTGTATAGATATTGATTGGTATGTTCAGGGTGTATTTCGAATATTTATCCTCTGCTTCCCCTCTCCAAGGAGAGATTCCCCTGGCCAATTCTTGTCATCGATTTTAAGTCTGCCTGCTCAGAAGCTGAAACTGTTGATGCTGGTGGGGAAAGCAAGAGAACAGCAATTGATTGCAAGTATATTTTATGTTACTCTGCTTCCATATTTCAAAGGGAAAACCGTATTAATGGCAGCAGGTCTCTGATTTTCCCTTTTAAGCGTATCAATCAAACCCATGGTGATTCGCAAACTCCTGGACATTTTCATTTTCTCAGAAAGTGACCCCTTTCTTGTCTTCTTTCTCCCCACAGACAGTGAAATCATCCCTCCTGACTGCCTGCGGCCACGCTCCTTCACTGCCATCCGCCGGCCCTCGCTGCGGCGGGACACAGAGGACACGCGTCTCTCAGTCAGCCTGTGTGACCTCAACCTGCAGGAGGAGACCTTCCACGTGACAGCCACCACGTGTCCTATCCCACAGAACTCCCTCAACTCCCAGCACTCCCACCTCCTCCCCTCCCAGCTGGAAAGCGACCTCCGCTTCCACCACCTCCGGGGACCCCATGTCAAAATCCTCGATGACCAAACTGTGGCCCGTCTGGAGCACGCCCGGGAGGAGAGGACTTTGGTTTTCACCAGCAGGCCCCTTCGGATCAATGAAACCATTTTCGTCAAAATCAACAAGTCCAACGCTGTGCGCACAGGGACGCTCTCCTACGGGGTGACGTCCTGCGACCCCAGCACCTTGCGCCCCAGTGACCTCCCCTATAACCCCGAGTCTCTGGTTGACCGAAAGGAGTTCTGGGCCATCTGCCGAGTGGTGGTGCCTCTCCAGAGCGGAGACATCCTGGGATTTACGATGAATTCAGATGGTGAGCTGCACTTGAGTCACAACGGTGCCGGCATTGGCATACAGCTCTGTGCAGACTGTTCCCAGCCCCTCTGGATGTTCTTCGTTTTACATGGAGCAATCATGCAAATTCGATTGCTAGGTATGTTGGACCTCCTTTTTCCAAACCTCATGCACAAGGAAGCAAGGGGGGAATGCATCATGGGTGAGGAGGAGAGGGAATAAATGGTTCCCTCCCTGCTCTAGGATCAGGTGCAAATTTTGGTTTTATAAAAGTGCACAAAGGCACATACATAGCATATGGGTAAGAGTTACAAGACTTAACCTCTTTGTACTTTTGTAGCATCCTTCATGTGATGGTCTCAAGCTCTTTTCAGAAAATGAATTAAGCCACAGAGACCTCCATTAAAGTACTGATGAGTCACCACTGACTTAGGAGAAGCCAGGAAGGTGAAGGTGCTTTGAGCTGAGATAATACAGGGCATAGCCAGCAGGAAAAATAAGATCTGATGCCCTTTTCTTTGTGTTAGCTATCTGGCATGACCAATGCCCCAAAGACTCCTTTCTACAGGTTTGCATGCAAGAGACTGGCTAGCAAAGCTTGTGCCTTGTGATCCCAGCTGGGCACAGAGCTTGGCACTGACCATCTTAACAGAAGGGTTTTCTCTAGCCCAGTTTAAGGCAGTGTAGCTCATAAAAGTTAATTGACCTCTCAAGAACTGGCTTCTTGCTCTTGGTATTTTTGCTCTGTTTTTAAGCTCTGTTAGCTGAAGTACTTCATTTAAATGCTGCAAGTCATGTTTCAAAGTTATGGAGGGAAAAGCTTTGCAATAGCATTTGCTCAGGATCAGATTTACTTGTGTGTGTGTGTGTGTGTGTGTGTGTGTGTGTGTGTGTGTGTGTGTGTGTTTGTGTGTGTGTGTATTACACAGAGTGTAGGATGCATTTGGCCATAAATTTGTACCATGTCATGGTTCTGCTAGTGTCAGTGTTGGAGAGTGAATGATGAATTCTGAGAACATGATGTAATTCCTGGAACTCCTCTAACTGGAGATGATTTTAAAATACTCCTTTCTTTTTATACTGTTGTATTCATATATCTTAAAGTATACTTTTATTCCATTTTGCTTCAAATCTTTTCTTCAAATCCTCCTTCTACCTAACAGGTGAAAAAAAATACAACAATCCCAAAAACCAACTGACACCTCCTTTTATAGGATTTATAGACAGTCTTTGAAGATAAATTGTGGTGAACACACACACATCTGTCTGCAGGGTCCAGTTCACCTTAATCACAGTATGAAATGCCCTGTATAATTTGCTTGAAGTTGACCATAGGCCTATGCTGTGAGTGTTTTGTGGCTGTTAAAGGCTCACAGATGACAAATGTAATACCACAATTTATTTCCAGGAGTCCGAGACTCAATCCCTGCTAATTCAGACCGATTGCATTTGTTGTGGGTACTGAACATAACCCACGACTAGTTCTGCTCTCCACCAGCATGTCACTGTGATACTGGTAGGTGAAGTCAAACAGATCCCAGTAATGTCAGAGATTAAGTGCTCCTGTGTATAAGGAAATCATCCTTAGGCCATTGAGCTGCTGGTAAAACTGAATCATTGACCAGTGCTTCCTTTCATATGAGATCACTAATTCTGGCAGTTTGGCACAGACCAAACATCCTGCTTGCAGTGGGTTCTGAAACAGGGCAGCAAGGATGTGTCTTGCCAGAGGGACAGAATCATGTCCTCACACTGAATTTGACAGAGCAGGGACTTTAACACAGGCCTCCTCCTGCTGCACATACCTCTGTGTGTACTCCCTGCCCAAACCAGTACGTTCCCAGTGCACGTTTTAGAAGTGTACATGTGGATGCATGAAATGAAACTCCTCACTATTTGTATTTGTGACCACATGACAGACTTTTCTGGCCTAACTCACTGGAAGAGAACCTGAAAATGGGCTGTTGTTCTCAAATGAGGTGCAAGTGAAAAGAACAGGACTTTGTGACCTTGCTTCTCTTAAGGAAAGGATGTGACCCTGCTGAGTGTACAGTTAGCTGGGGCAGCAAAATGCTATCTCCAAGTTGCAAGTTATGAAACTGGAGGTTGCCTGTAGTTTTTAACAGGCATTAAAATATGAATTAGAGCTTTTCATACCTATATTTCCAGTATAACAATGCTGGAAGCAGTACAGTCCCAGTATCAGTACAATATTAGTACAGTGCAACTGCCCAGAGAAAAGATGCTGTCCCAATGCTGCATGCATCTGCAACTGCAGTAATTATATGGATCAGCAATATCCTGGCAGAAGGCAAAGAAAATAATGAACTCCCATCTCCAGCTTTTGCAATGTTATTAGGGAGGTGATGTGCACTGTTTGCACTGCAGTGGAACAGATTATGGTACTTGCCATAATATCTGTCATTATAATACTAGAAAATGTAAGAAGAATGTAAAAATGTTCATCTTTCTAATGACAAGCTCCATCTTCAGAATGCAAACAGGAGTAATTTTGTGAGATGTCTTTTGTAGTTTGAGCTTTATATCACAGCAGAAGAATTTATAGTCATCTTTTTCTAGATGTAATAGAAAAAGTGAAGTTCCATATCCTTGCAAGAAATGAGACACAAATACTGCAAAAGGCATAGCTGTACAAAACCTGTACTAAATAGCAGAAGTCATTGTATTTCTGGGGCACACATTTATGAGATTAACCAAAGCAACATTATGCAGTGTTAAGTGGACATCAACACTACAGCTGACTATAAAATGAAAATAAAATTGATGGGTTTGCTTCTTCTCCAGCTTTTAAATTTTGTTTGGAGGATGGAGAGCTACTCTTGGACCTAGAGAAGGTTTATTTTTGAGTGGAGGACAAGATGACTCAGGGTATTGATCACTGGATACTGTATTTCATGCCTGGAGATGAATTATTTGGTCCTGATGCAGAGCAAGAGCAAGCTCAGGTCTCTGCTGGCTTTTGGCATTGCAATAGAAGCTGGCATTTGCTGACTGCATTTATTCCACAGTGCTGGGGATACAGCATTTATTTCCTAATCTATATATCATGGGAGAGCATCTCTGCCCAGGCTGGTGATTTTATAGGACTCTGAAGGAGAGAAGGGCAGTGTGGGGTTAGTTCGATAGTAAAGAGTTCTGACTTCTCTTTTCATCTTTTATCAGTTTGGCATCATATACTGGCAATATATTTGCCGTAGGAGAAATTGAAGAGCAGAAAATAAAGATGAGGTTGAAAACACTTTTTTTTTCATGCCATCCCAGAAAATATAAATTAATTAAACCCAAGCCCCACTATAGCACAGTGAGAGGTCACAGTTATCTGTAGTGGAAGTGGAGTGGTGGAAGAATGTCAGTTTGTTGCACAGAAGAGTTTAAAAGGTAACTTGACCACATGGAGGAAAGATAAATGAAAGAGGAGTGCAGTTTAATGTAGCAGATAATAGCATAAAAAAATATCAAGCTTCTGGAAAATGAAGGGACACAAATTTAAATTAAACATAAATGAGAGTAATTAACTATTGGAACCAGCTATTGAGGGAGGCAGTGGACCTTTTTTGTCAGGAAAGCCCTTCTAAATATTTTATATGTTAAGTGCTGGTCTTAATTTAGAAATTCTGTGGATTATGCACATAAAAACAACCAAAGAGAAACTCAGATCACTAGGCATGTTGAAATGAAACAGTCTTTGTGTATCCTTTAGGAATTTCATTAGTTCAGGCTTGGGTTGTTTTTTTTTTCAGGCATCATTCCTGTACAGTCAACAAAACTAGCCTATTAAATTTGATTTACTGCTCTCAGCTTTTGCTGGTAAGCATTTCAGCTCACACACAGTTTTATCGACATCTCTCAAAGGTTGAAGTGAGCCAGTTCGGATTCAATGGTCTGGTTTTGGTCAGGTTTTGGTGGTGTAATTCATTTATGAAATTAAATTGATTGACCCCATAAGGATTTAAAATGTATGACTCATGTCTGGAGGAGCTATCATAGCAATAAGTTTATATGTTTAGTGTTTAGGGATCCAAATGGTTGGGGATATTCTTTCATTTTCTTTTATCTCCTCAGAGTGAATCACCAGCATGTAAACCATCTTCCTTCATCTCCTTTTTTTTTTTTTTTTTTTTTGGTGTGTGGTTTCCCTTGTGAATTTCATTCTTTCCAGTAATATTAAAGTTTTCTTTTGAGCAATGAAATAACATGTTCCATCAACAGTCACACTAATGAAGCCGAGTTGCCAGCTTCTCTGTGTCCTTTCTTTCCATGCACTTCAACAGCTCCAGCCCCACCAGAACAGCTGCACAATATAGTAGCTCTCTGGATGTCTCCTAATGTTGGCCAAGAGCCAGCACTGGGCCTGAAAAAAAACAACCCCAGAGCCAGCATTTGGTGTGGGTAAGTCTATATTCACATCCATGCTGGATAAACACAAAGTGTGTGGGCTACCCTCTCCTGTCTCCTTTACCATGCACAGATGAGTTGGGCTCCTACTTAGCTGCCCATTACAAAATATTTAGAAACCAGTTGTTGCTGAGGTTTGCACCCTCCTTTCAGACTTTCTTGAAATTGGTCAATGTGCTCATAACTGAGGGGTCGAGGAAGGAAGATCTGATGTGAGACTTGCAGACAGAAAAAATATGAATCCCTGGTTCCTCGGGATTTCTGACAACAGCAGTTGGCAAAGGACCAAATTGAGAATTAGTTCAGCAGAGCACTGTGGAACACAAGTTGCCGGCAAAGGGCTCTTTAAGTCAACAGTGAAATTTGATCTGAAGTGGCCTCAGTGCCAGTCTGCAAGAATGCCAACTGCAGACAGTCCCATTACAGGCAGGTACAGACAGGCTTGTGCAAATCTGTGCCCAGGAAAGCTGTGCCCATTATGACTCTTCCTGTGGTCAAGCTTAGCAGCCCTGGTAGCGCTGTCCTTGTGCAGCCCTTATCCTGAGAAAACAGCTGGAAAGACTTCGAGTTTCATGGGTGAACAGAGTAGTATTTTGCTTAGGTGTCATAGAGCAGTGATTTACCAGGGGGAATTAGTTCTGTGAAGTTCATCAGGCTGCCCCTCGTTTGGTCTTCCTTGACTTGAGCTCCATCCTAGGTGAGTGAGTGGCTCACTCACTCATTTAAAGAACACTAGTGATTCATAGGCCATATCTGAGCCTTGGAGACTGCTCGCTCTTTTCTTACCAGGACTTTTCCTCTGTGTCCCAAAATTCCTCACTTACCTTGCTGACACACTTCCTGCAATTACTGTCTCCAGTTTATCTCCAAGGGAGACCTTCTCCTCTTGTCTCTGCTGTGGCACTTGCCTGGCCTGATCCTTTTAAGAATCTGTAGGACTTTTTGGGAGATGTTCCCATCTTACCCTCTCTGTTCCCAGCCTTTTGTCTGTTCCTGTGTAAACAAGTTTCTTAGCCTGTGGTAGCTCCCTGGCTGGGACTTCAGGAGTCCCTCCCAGGACTTCAACATCTCATGGCAGTGTGTCTGTACCTTCCAAAAAACTTCTCTCTTGGTGTTGTTCTATACTTACATTGCACATACAATTACCACAGTGAGCATGCAAAATATGTAAATGAGAATTGATTTGTACAGTTGTTATACACACTGCCCATAGCACAGACAGTAGGTAAGTTTGTAGAAAAGTATCTCACACAGGCAAGGAGAATCCAGGATCTTGGTTTTCCAGCTCTGAATTTATAAGCTTCTCTTGCTTGAGAGAAGAGAATTCTTTGCAGTAGCAAGTCACACACTGTCATCTTTCATCTCAAAGGTGCCCAGTACATTACCCATTTGGAAGCTTGACCCTTCTCCACCTTGCTTCGTTCCAGTGATGTGGAAATTGTTGAGTTAAACACAGCACAAGGGAAGCTTGATAAATACCCAGCGTTGCACAGAAATGCACGTAATGAATGCCTTCCTTTAACAGACTTTCAATTAGATGTGCCCCAGAGTTCTGTCTTCTATGTTTATTTGAGTTTTGATTTGTATGGAAAATGGCCTAATTTAAGCTGATTGGGGTCAAACAGGTCTGTGTTCTGTGGCATTTAATGGCCTGGAGTTCCTATGCACTGCAGGGTAGAGTGTATTTTATGGTGTTAAAGACTAGGGAGAAGAAAGAGAGTTAATATTCAGTGCCTCTTGGAAGGCAGTCCACTTGTCTTAATTGATACCTCATAAACACTCCTATCATGCAGGGTTTTAGCTTTCATTCTAAATGAAGTAACACATTACTGGTGTTAAGTTGTAATAGCTGCACAAGAGCAATACAGTGTCCAAAATTGCTGGGCTTGACTCTAGCACTGCACCGGGCTCTCCAGAAACTCTCTGCAGAAACTATTATCATCACTAGTATAATCAACTATCCCTGGCTGTAGTGATATTTTCATAGTAAATGATGTATAGATCTCCTTTATAGCACCTTTGCCTACCTACAGTAAATATACAGGATATGGGATCATGTACCAGCCTCTTTGCATTGCAGCTTGTCCATCAGGACAGATAAAATCTGCCTATTCTGTGAAGTAACACTGGCATGAGTTAGTTATTCTGGCTACCGTGAGAGTCACATAGCAGTGAACTCCTTCTTTTCTTCTTTGTCAGATCCTTTTTCATCCAGCAGTGTCCATAGAAATCCAGAGTAGTGCTGGCCAAGAAAAGTGAAAGTATTTGTTTCCTGTATGCATCTACCACCGTATTTATACATGTCCCTCCTGGAGAAGCACAGAGCTTGGAGGTGCTGGGTTAGTCAGCAGTTTTCCTTTTGCTCATATCCTTGCTGTGGCCTCCCAAATACTCTGAGCCAGATAGCCTTTTTTTGAGATGCATCTGCGAAAGGTGCTATTTATGAACAGAAACATTTTGGTTATTAACATCTGTGATCTTTTAGAGGGCTCTTTGATTTGTTTTTCTTAAACAAGATGAAAGCTCCTATTCTCATTTTTCATGGTTCAGCTACTTAATCCAGGCTTCTTTTTTCACCTCTTCTTGAACGAAGCACCTGCCTGGGTGTTTTGTTGGTCTAGTATTTCTCAGGTTATGAGGTAGAACTCCAACTCTGTAACTCTTTCACTTCAGTTCAGCTGGATGTTCATTCCATGGTGTCCATGCCCTCAGGATTTTGCAGGATTTAAGTGCTGAGTAACCACTGAACTTCACCTGTCAGGTCAAGAAAGTAAATTTTCTGTGTGCTCTTTGCTTTCAGGCAGCACATTGGGTTTGGCCTGTGAGAACTGCTGAATCAAAAACGTATGTGGTGTCTGGAGCTTTCATGTTTTCCCTGCTTAGCTGGAATGTGCCTGTGACTGCAGGAGGGTAATAGATGTGCTGGTGCCCTGCTGCCCTTCTGGACACAGCAGACAGTAAGGCTCCAGTAAAGCCATAAAGTACACTCCTTTTCTGATCCTCAGGAAAGTCTAAACTGTTGTTCTCCATGTGGTTTGGATCTAACTTTTACTTCCTCAAACAGTAGTTGTCTGACCCCATCTGCAAACACAGACCTTATGGTTTTGCATGCAAAATCTACCAGGCTGCTTTTTGATCTAGTTCTTGACATTTCTGTAGCATAATGCAAAATCCCTTATGTTTTCATGGGCTTGTAAGGGACAAGATGTATTATTGTTCTATTAGGAACAGTTTTTAAATCCTTTGGGAAATACTTGAATTCAAAAAAAGGCCTTTGGATCATCAACTGATGTCAGTCACCTGAGAGGAAAGATGAGCTGCAGCACGTAAGGTGGGCTCTGAGAGCATGGTTGGCCAAAAAAACATGGAGCCCAAGGGGAAGGAAGCTCTGGTTTCTGGTCAATGCAGTATTGTTCCCCGTAACAAATGGATGTGTAAACACGTGTATTTTATGGCATTCAGAAGTGATGGATATGCTTACATCCCTCCCTAACATTATTGTTGATCTTTAACTACCATGTATCCAGGCAGCAAACAGGTGCTTTGTTCTTTTGTTTTAGCATGATGGATTCAAAAGTCACTGTTGGGCAAGACCTGGGTGGATCTGGGGGACAGAGCAGCTCTCCTGCAGCCTTGGCCAGAAGCAAGAAAATCTGATAATGTACAGAAATGAATATGGATGCTCTTGTGTCCAGTACCCAATCTCAGTAATGTCACAGCCCACTCACACTGCAGGAGCTCACGTGTTATGGGACAGACCTACGGCAGATGTTCACATGAGCTCAGTACCCACAATTGTATCAGATTTTTGAAAGAACCTTGATCCTGTTTAGATAACAAAATCAATGGCCTGGTTACGCTGTGAGCGTTAAATATGAGAATGGATATTGAGCTGTTTTTAACATAGGGTAATTATTTTAGCTGACAACCTGAAGAAAATCTGGCTCTTAACAAAAGGAAATCAAGTTGAGAGTTCTGAAAGGCATCTAAATGTAGGTACCCAGTGCCTGCTAGTCCAAAACCTATGAGAAGTGCACAGATCTCTTGAGCCTCCTTAAATGTGCCAGTTGATGGCTGCAGCCAGACTTCAGCAGCTGTACTAATCTTTTCCACTGTGTGCTGGAAGCCTTGGGACCTGAGGATAGATAGAACAACACAGAAATCTGTGATTACTCTTGGTAATTACATGATCTTTATTAGCTGGCCTATTTATGCAGCAAATGTGTTACAAAAGCGAAGGGGTTGAAAATGTGCTTCACATGATACTTACCATATTGGGCAAGTTACTGTGTTGCATAAGGCTTTGTCTTCCTTAGAAACTATAGCAGGAGGCTCCCATATTTTTTCTTTTAGGTACGAAGTTTAGGTAAGTTCCTGACATAGCTGTTATGATGGTTATGGGTAAAAAAAGCCCATAAAAATTTGGTGAAAATAGTCAAACTATGTGAATTGTGAGTTGGACAGTAATGGACATTTACCAACCACATCCTGTAAGCCAGGAAAAACAGAGTTTAAGTGGGATGGGTTCAGAGGGCGGAAAAAGGGTAACTGTGGAGTGCAGGTCAACGGGTTATGCATTATTTTTATAGTGCCTGTGAAATAGTCATTAAGAGCCTAGGACAAGTAAGGCAAATAGAAGGTGAATGAAACACCTGAGTTAGCATTTGGCACTGCCAGAAAACACTGGTGCGGGAGGGGGGGGGGACAGAAATCATTATATGCTTTCCTGTTTGCAGCCAGCAAACACTTAGCATTGCTCATTTGTTTTCTTCTCTACTTTGAAAGCCAAGTCTTCAGACTATGCAATACTACATTTCCACTTCAAAGCCGCAGACATTTTTAGCCTGTGGAGCCTGGTTTCTGCAAGACTTCCACAAGCACAGTCCCAGTGCTCTGACACTGCGCTTGCAGGCCTTTTAGGTTAAGATCTGAAAAAGTGCAGTGGGGCTGTATAATGTTGAATTTAATTATGAGGGAGAAAGGGATAAGAGAGGGAGACAGAGATTTGGTCAAATGGTTTGCATCTTGCATTTGTGTCTTTGGACCATGAACACTCCTCCCTGCACTGAGACAGTATGAGGAATTCCTGGGTCAAATCCCAAGAAGTTACTGTGTACCTTTCACTGGTTGATGGATGCTTTTCATAATCTGATGAAGTTCGTGTTCTGTTGTTATTATCTGACTCCCAGGAATGGCCCTGCCCCTCTATCACCCCTCTCAGGAATAGGTACCACATTAAGAAATGTGTTATGAACACCTTAAACTGGCAGTTTTCCAACCTTCAGTGATCCAAAGTCAATAAGAATAGTAATAAGAAAGCAACATGCTCTTTGGCATTACTTTTCTCTCCACCTCAGCTGTAGTTTTTGTTGTTTGAATCTGGGAGCTTTAATATACTGCTTGCTGGCAATGGGTTGGGAATAGCTGCAGAACAGATTTGTGGCAGCTACTCCCTGCTCTAGGCCACAGAGATGCCTTGGGTATTTATTTGCATCATAGCAAATGTCCCTAAGCATATTCAGAAGGAGAATGCAGGCAGCACATTGTTCTTCCCACCTGGTTTTGTTGTTGGGGTTGTTTTCCAGTTCTCTCTTGGGTCTACACAGGAATAAGCAGGTCAACGTAATGACTTTGTTCTGAGAAAGAAATGTAGAAACAATACTTCTATGAATTAATTAAGGGGGAGAGTTAATTGAAAATTCTCTATATTTTGGGGAGCATTGACTGCAACTGGTCTTTTTACCATTGTGAAGCCTTCA